>NC_092102.1:40336015-40363515 GCF_045679555.1 Salvelinus alpinus | reverse complement strand
TGTGTGTGTGTGTGTGTGTGTGACTGTGTGTGTGTGTGTGTGTGGGGGGGGGGGTCTCCAGTGACCAAGTTAGCTAATGGGGCATGTGATCTCTTTAAAGGCCCCAAAAGCAGTGCAGTGAGAGGCTTGCCTCGGACTGAGGTTGACACACTTACACATAGATGCCAGTGTGTGTGTGTGTGTGTGTGTGTGTATGTGTGTGTGTGTGTGTGTGTGTGTGTGTGTGTGTGTGTGTGTGTGTGTGTGTGTGTGTGTGTGTGTGTGTGTGTGTGTGTGTGTGTGTGTGTGTGTGTGTATTAACATAGATCCCTACAGAAATCCTCTGATGCTAAACTCATACACATCAATATCAAATACTCTCTTTCTGTGTGTAAATCATATTATTCTGTTACACTTTCACAGTTTAAATCACATGATCATGTTACACTTTCACAGTTTAAATCACATTATCATGTTACACTTTCACAGTTTAAATCACATTATCCTGCTACAATTTCCCAGTTTAAATCACATTATCCTGCTACACTTTCCCAGTTTAAATCACATTATCCTGCTACACTTTACCAGTTTAAATCACATTATCCTGCTACACGTTCACAGCTTAAATCACATTATCCTGCAACACTTTCACAGTTTAAATCACATTATCCTGCTACACTTTCCCAGTTTAAATCACATTATCCTGCTACACTTTCACAGCTTAATCACATTATCCTGCTACACTTTCACAGCTTAAATCACATTATCCTGCTACACTTTCACAGTTTAAATCACATTATCCTGCTACACTTTCACATTAAATCACATTATCCTGCTACACTTTCACAGTTTAAATCACATTATCCTGCTACACTTTCCCAGTTTAAATCACATTATCCTGCTACACTTTCACAATTTAAATCACATTATCCTGCTACACTTTCACAGCTTAATCACATTATCCTGCTACACTTTCACAGCTTAATCACATTATCCTGCTACACTTTCACAGTTTAAATCACATTATCCTGCTACACTTTCACATTAAATCACATTATCCTGCTACACTTTCACAGCTTAATCACATTATCCTGCTACACTTTCACAGCTTAAATCACATTATCCTGCTACACTTTCACAGTTTAAATCACATGATCCTGCTACACTTTCACATTAAATCACATTATCCTGCTACACTTTCACAGTTTAAATAACATTATCCTGCTACACTTTCACAGCTTAAATCACATTATCCTGCTACACTTTCCCAAATGTCAAACACAATATTGACCTGGGGTTGCTTGCCTACAGTAATCTGTCAGTAGTACACAGGGTCATTTGGCAATGGCTCGCCTTGACACTTGGTACGCTGAGGTGATGCTTTCAGATCAAAACACACACATCTGTATGTGACAGCGGCTGTCAGGATCCCTCAGACTTGTTGGGGAGTGGCGCTGCTCATGTAGGTGGAATCATTTGGACAGAACACCCCCCCCCCCCCCCCCCCACACATACACACACACTTGCCCCCCAGGCAATCCCCACGCAGGAAAATAAATCTGCAGGCTTTCAGGCAGTTTAAGCGTGGCTGACACAGTGGAAGATGTGTGTATGACCTAACCAATGGTCTTTCTGTCTGTCTAGCATCCCCCTCCCTCATTGGTACTTAAAGTATAGTATAGTATAGTACTGTCCACACAGTACGCGCGCGTGTGTGTGTGTGTGTGTGTGTGTGTGTGTGTGTGTGTGTGTGTGTGTGTGTGTGTGTGTGTGTGTGTGTGTGTGTGTGTGTGTGTGTGTGTGTGTGTGTGTGTGTGTGTGTGTGTGTGTGTGTGTGTGTGTGTGTGTGTGTGGTACAGTGGTTCCTCCGATAAGCCAATGTTAGTCCTAACTAATATATCAGCTGGGTAATGGGTTCATTCCATTCCCAACGCTTCACTGGCTCTGCTCTCTGCTCGCAGAACAGAACTAGGTCAAACCTACTTTAGTGGACCAAAATGAAACAACAAAAAACAAATAAGTGTGTGTGTGTGTGTGTGTGTGTGTGTGTGTGTGTGTGTGTGTGTGTGTGTGTGTGTGTGTGTGTGTGTGTGTGTGTGTGTGTGTGTGTGTGTGTGTGTGTGTGTGTGTGTGTGTGTGTGTTTGAAGCAAATGATGCCACGCAAGAGACAGGGGGTTGACATAGACAGAGAAGGAGAAACAGATAGAGAAAGAGATAGAGGGAGGGAGAGAGATAGGGAGCGAAGGAGAGAGATAGGGAAAAAGGAAAGGATGCTAGGAAAGAAAAGGGAAGGATGGATGGAAGGAAGTAAGGAAGGAAGGAGAGTGGGAGGAGAGATCCATTTCATGAACAACGATGGCCACTGAGCGTGACCGTGAGGAGTGGACAGACACCACAGCTCAATCAATTTAATGATGACATCATCAATCAATGAATTACAAACAGCCAATGGGAAAAAGAATGTTTTACACTGACACCTCATTCTAACCGGGCAGTTGAATATCACGTATCTGAAATTTCACGCATGGCTCTCGACCTTCGCGTCTCCCGAGTCCGTACGGGAGTTGCAGCGACGGGAGAAGAGTGTAACTACCAATTGGATGTCATGAAATTGTGGAGAAAAAAGGGGTACAAAAAAAAAATTTGTTTTTATTAAATAACAAAATACAAAAAAGTGTTGCAGGGTTTTGATTTCATTCAGATTAACAGGAAAGTGAGAGGAGTTGCTGAGTGTTGTGTGGTTTGATATGATGCAAGACATGTTTCCAACCAACAGGGGTCACCTGTCGGACTCCATCACTTCTTACCCCCTCCATCCAACCAACGCTCTTCCTTCCCCCCAAGCGTCTTTTAACGCAACGGAACACTGAATCTTACTGGACGACACAGTGAATAATTGATGGGGATTGGGAGACGACTATGAAAGAAAAAAGATAGCCTCAGTGCCTCGGGGTCAAAGGTCAGGATATACAATTACAGGCACTAGCCCAACTTCCATCTAGATGAGAGAATCAATTTTTAACATGATCAGTGTTTCAGTTACACATTGACTCCTGAGGATCCCCTTGAAGTAGGATGTCGGCCATTTTGACAGCTGTACCCAGATATCTTTATATAGCTCACTGATGTCTGTACCTCCAGACCGTTTGTCTGTCCATATCTAAAATATTATGTATTTTATAATTTTCAGTAGAATGGACTTCTTCCTGAAAGAAAAACCACATTCGATACGGGCGTTCTAAACAGGATGTTTCATCACAGTAACTGATCCTGTGTTTAAAGGCTGGTACAGTTAGTGTTTCAAGAATGTGCCAACTGGCAAATGGAACTTTTTTGTATTTCTTTATTTAACTAAGCAAGTCAGTTAAGAACAACTTCTTATTTTACAATGACGGTCTATCAAACCCTCCCCTAACCCGGACGACGCTGGGCCAATTGTGTTAGCCGTCCTATGGACCTCCCGATCACGGCTGGTTGTGATACAACCCGGGATCGAACCAGGGTCTGTAGTGACGCCTCTAGCACTGAGATGCAGTGCCTTAGACCGCTGCACCACTCGGGAGCTTCTGCTAGGTTTTATATCAGTTAATTAAAAAACTATGCTCTGTCAAAACAATTACAGAGAGAATTTTATTTTTAAATTAGGCACTTGAAGGGATAAAAATATTTATCTCGAAATAGACTGATTGCATGACTAATTTCAGGTGTCCAGTGATAGTATTTGAATAAAGACTTCAGACTATTTAGATTTCGTCATTCCATCTACACAAGAATGATATAAGCATGAACATGTAATGACCAGTGTATCACACATAATGTTACTCAACTGTGAGAATGACAATATTAATGTCTGCAATGAATTTAGACTCAGTAATGCCCAAGTATACAGCATTATGAACCATACTACAGTACACTCTCACCCATATTACACTGACCATCAATACTGAGGAATGCTGGGAAATACAGTACCACAAACCGTCCAGTCAAATCCACCCTGAAACATACCTGAACCAATCAGGTTCACCAAAAGCCCCAACCCCAACCTGACCTCTACTGACACTGTAGTTTACCATCAAACAAACATACATCACTCCTGCATGTCCTTCTTCCACTCCTCTATTCCCCCATCATTCCCTCTCTATGTGTGTATCTAGCTCTTTACTTCATTCCAATCACTTATCTCTCTGTCCTCCTTCCTATCAGTCATTTATTATCTCTCTGTCCTCCTTCCTATCAGTCATTTATTATCTCTCTGTCCTCCTTCCTACCAGTCATTTATTATCTCTCTGTCCTCCTTCCTATCAGTCATTTATTATCTCTCTGTCCTCCTTCCTATCAGTCATTTATTATCTCTCTGTCCTCCTTCTTATCAGTCATTTATTATCTCTCTGTCCTCCTTCCTATCAGTCATTTATTATCTCTCTGTCCTCCTTCCTATCAGTCATTTATTATCTCTCTGTCCTCCTTCCTATCAGTCATTTATTATCTCTCTGTTCTCCTTCCTACCAGTCATTTATTATCTCTCTGTCCTCCTTCCTATCAGTCATTCATTATCTCTCTGTCCTCCTTCCTATCAGTCATTAATTATCTCTCTGTCCTCCTTCCTATCAGTCATTAATTATCTCTCTGTCCTCCTTCCTACCAGTCATTCATTATCTCTCTGTCCACCTTCCTACCAGTCATTCATTATCTCTCTGTCCTCCTTCCTATTAGTCATTCATTATCTCTCTGTCCTCCTTCCTACCAGTCATTTATTATCTCTCTGTCCTCCTTCCTACCAGTCATTAATTATCTCTCTGCCCTCCTTCCTATCAGTCATTTATTATCTCTCTGTCCTCCTTCCTATCAGTCATTCATTATCTCTCTGTCCACCATCCTACCAGTCATTAATTACATATCTGTCCACCATCCTACCAGTCATTAATTATCTCTCTGTCCTCCTTCCTATCAGTCATTTATTATCTCTCTGGCCACCATCCTACCAGTCATTAAGTATCTCTCTGTCATCCTTCCTACCAGTCATTCATTATCTCTCTGGCCACCATCCTACCAGTCATTAATTATCTCTCTGTCCTCCTTCCTACCAGGCATTCATTATCTCTCTGTCCACCATCCTACCAGTCATTAATTATCTCTCTGTCCTCCTTCCTACCAGGCATTCATTATCTCTCTGTCCTGTGTATTGCATCAGAGGTCTGTCTCCAAGGTATTCCAGTGTTTTTCCACCCGGGAGGAGCACTGCAGGGCAGACTGACTCCACTACTGAATTATAGATATCTGTTACATCACACACACATGCACACACACGCCTGCCACTCATTTGCAGCACTCGCCTCTAACCACACAAACACCTTACACCTGACCCCTCCCCCATTCATCCTTCTTCTATAAAAACGCCACTCTCCATCCCTTCCTCTATCCCTCCCTTCAAATGTTCCTCTTTCATCCTCCTTTCATCTCTCTAAGACTCATTAAATCACTTCAAACAGAGAGAAGAAGAGGGGCCTGGTCTCACTCCATAACTACAGGAGAGAAGGAGAGGGGCCTGGTCTCACTCAATAACTACAGTAGAGAAGGAGAGGGGCCTGGTCTCACTCAATAACTACAGTAGAGAAGGAGAGGGGCCTGGTCTCACTCAATAACTACAGGAGAGAAGGAGAGGGGCCTGGTCTCACTCCATAACTACAGGAGAGAAGGAGAGGGGCCTGGTCTCACTCCATAACTACAGGAGAGAAGGAGAGGGGCCTGGTCTCACTCAATAACTACAGGAGAGAAGGAGAGGGGCCTGGTCTCACTCCATAACTACAGGAGAGAAGGAGAGGGGCCTGGTCTCACTCAATAACTACAGGGGAGAAGGAGAGGGGCCTGGTCTCACTCAATAACTACAGTAGAGAAAGAGAGGGAACTGGTCTCACTCAATAACTACAGGAGAGAAGGAGAGGGGCCTGGTCTCACTCAATAACTACAGGAGAGAAGGAGAGGGGCCTGGTCTCACTCAATAACTACAGTAGAGAAGGAGAGGGGCCTGGTCTCACTCAATAACTACAGGAGAGAAGGAGAGGGGCCTGGTCTCACTCAATAACTACAGGAGAGAAGGAGAGGGGCCTGGTCTCACTCAATAACTACAGGAGAGAAGGAGAGGGGCCTGGTCTCACTCAATAACTACAGGAGAGAAGGAGAGGGGCCTGGTCTCACTCAATAACTACAGGAGAGAAGGAGAGGGGCCTGGTCTCACTCAATAACTACAGGAGAGAAGGAGAGGGGCCTGGTCTCACTCAATAACTACAGGAGAGAAGGAGAGGGGCCTGGTCTCACTCAATAACTACAGGAGAGAAGGAGAGGGGGCTGGTCTCACTCAATAACTACAGTAGAGAAGGAGAGGGGCCTGGTCTCACTCAATAACTACAGGAGAGAAGGAGAGGGGCCTGGTCTCACTCAATAACTACAGGAGAGAAGGAGAGGGGCCTGGTCTCACTCCATAACTACAGGAGAGAAGGAGAGGGGCCTGGTCTCACTCAATAACTACAGGAGAGAAGGAGAGCGGCATGGTCTCACTCAATAACTACAGTAGAGAAGGAGAGGGGCCTGGTCTCACTCAATAACTACAGGAGAGAAGGAGAGGGGCCTGGTCTCACTCAATAACTACAGGAGAGAAGGAGAGGGGCCTGGTCTCAATCAATAACTACAGGAGAGAAGGAGAGAGGCCTGGTCTCACTCCATAACTACAGGAGAGAAGGAGAGGGGCCTGGTCTCACTCCATAACTACAGGAGAGAAGGAGAGGGGCCTGGTCTCACTGGTCTCACTCCATAACTACAGGAGAGAAGGAGAGGGGCCTGGTCTCACTCAATAACTACAGGAGAGAAGGAGAGGGGCCTGGTCTCACTCAATAACTACAGGAGAGAAGGAGAGCGGCATGGTCTCACTCAATAACTACAGTAGAGAAGGAGAGGGGCCTGGTCTCACTCAATAACTACAGGAGAGAAGGAGAGGGGCCTGGTCTCACTCAATAACTACAGGAGAGAAGGAGAGGGGCCTGGTCTCACTCAATAACTACAGGAGAGAAGGAGAGCGGCATGGTCTCACTCAATAACTACAGTAGAGAAGGAGAGGGGCCTGGTCTCACTCAATAACTACAGGAGAGAAGGAGAGGGGCCTGGTCTCACTCAATAACTACAGGAGAGAAGGAGAGGGGCCTGGTCTCAATCAATAACTACAGGAGAGAAGGAGAGAGGCCTGGTCTCACTCCATAACTACCTGAGAGAAGGAGAGGGGCCTGGTCTCACTCCATAACTACAGGAGAGAAGGAGAGGGGCCTGGTCTCACTGGTCTCATTCCATAACTACAGGAGAGAAGGAGAGGGGCCTGGTCTCACTCAATAACTACAGGAGAGAAGGAGAGGGGCCTGGTCTCAATCAATAACTACAGGAGAGAAGGAGAGAGGCCTGGTCTCACTCCATAACTACAGGAGAGAAGGAGAGGGGCCTGGTCTCACTCAATAACTACATGAGAGAAGGAGAGGGGCCTGGTCTCACTGGTCTCACTCCATAACTACAGGAGAGAAGGAGAGAGGCCTGGTCTCACTCAATAACTACAGGAGAGAAGGAGAGAGGCCTGGTCTCACTCCATAACTACAGGAGAGAAGGAGAGGGGCCTGGTCTCACTCCATAACTACAGGAGAGAAGGAGAGAGGCCTGGTCTCACTCAATAACTACAGGAGAGAAGGAGAGGGGCCTGGTCTCACTCCATAACTACAGGAGAGAAGGAGAGAGGCCTGGTCTCACTCCATAACTACAGGAGAGAAGGAGAGGGGCCTGGTCTCACTCAATAACTACAGTAGAGAAGGAGAGGGGCCTGGTCTCACTCAATAACTACAGGAGAGAAGGAGAGGGGCCTGGTCTCACTCCATAACTACAGGAGAGAAGGAGAGGGGCCTGGTCTCACTCCATAACTACAGTAGAGAAGGAGAGGGGCCTGGTCTCACTCAATAACTACAGGAGAGTAGGAGAGGGGCCTGGTCTCACTCAATAACTACAGGAGAGAAGGAGAGGGGCCTGGTCTCACTCCATAACTACAGGAGAGAAGGAGAGAGGCCTGGTCTCACTCCATAACTACAGGAGAGAAGGAGAGGGGCCTGGTCTCACTCCATAACTACAGGAGAGAAGGAGAGGGGCCTGGTCTCACTCCATAACTACAGGAGAGAAGGAGAGGGGCCTGGTCTCACTCAATAACTACAGGAGAGAAGGAGAGGGGCCTGGTCTCAATCAATAACTACAGGAGAGAAGGAGAGGGGCCTGGTCTCACTCCATAACTACAGGAGAGAAGGAGAGGGGCCTGGTCTCACTGGTCTCACTCCATAACTACAGGAGAGAAGGAGAGGGGCCTGGTCTCACTCAATAACTACAGTAGAGAAGGAGAGGGGCCTGGTCTCACTCCATAACTACAGGAGAGAAGGAGAGGGGCCTGGTCTCACTCCATAACTACAGTAGAGAAGGAGAGGGGCCTGGTCTCACTCCATAACTACAGGAGAGAAGGAGAGGGGCCTGGTCTCACTCCATAACTACAGTAGAGAAGGAGAGGGGCCTGGTCTCACTCAATAACTACAGGAGAGAAGGAGAGGGGCCTGGTCTCACTCAATAACTACAGGAGAGAAGGAGAGGGGCCTGGTCTCACTCAATAACTACAGGAGAGAAGGAGAGGGGCCTGGTCTCACTCAATAACTACAGGAGAGAAGGAGAGGGGCCTGGTCTCACTCAATAACTACAGGAGAGAAGGAGAGGGGCCTGGTCTCACTCAATAACTACAGGAGAGAAGGAGAGGGGCCTGGTCTCACTGGTCTCACTCCATAACTACAGGAGAGAAGGAGAGAGGTCTGGTCTCACTCCATAACTACAGGAGAGAAGGAGAGGGGCCTGGTCTCACTCAATAACTACAGGAGAGAAGGAGAGGGGCCTGGTCTCACTCAATAACTACAGGAGAGAAGGAGAGGGGCCTGGTCTCACTCAATAACTACAGGAGAGAAGGAGAGGGGCCTGGTCTCACTCAATAACTACAGGAGAGAAGGAGAGAAGCCTGGTCTCACTCCATAACTACAGGAGAGAAGGAGAGGTGCCTGGTCTCACTCAATAACTACAGGAGAGAAGGAGAGGGGCCTGGTCTCACTCCATAACTACAGGAGAGAAGGAGAGGGGCCTGGTCTCACTGGTCTCACTCCATAACTACAGGAGAGAAGGAGAGGGGCCTGGTCTCACTCAATAACTACAGGAGAGAAGGAGAGGGGCCTGGTCTCACTCAATAACTACAGGAGAGAAGGAGAGCGGCATGGTCTCACTCAATAACTACAGTAGAGAAGGAGAGGGGCCTGGTCTCACTCAATAACTACAGGAGAGAAGGAGAGGGGCCTGGTCTCACTCAATAACTACAGGAGAGAAGGAGAGGGGCCTGGTCTCACTCAATAACTACAGGAGAGAAGGAGAGCGGCATGGTCTCACTCAATAACTACAGTAGAGAAGGAGAGGGGCCTGGTCTCACTCAATAACTACAGGAGAGAAGGAGAGGGGCCTGGTCTCACTCAATAACTACAGGAGAGAAGGAGAGGGGCCTGGTCTCAATCAATAACTACAGGAGAGAAGGAGAGAGGCCTGGTCTCACTCCATAACTACCTGAGAGAAGGAGAGGGGCCTGGTCTCACTCCATAACTACAGGAGAGAAGGAGAGGGGCCTGGTCTCACTGGTCTCATTCCATAACTACAGGAGAGAAGGAGAGGGGCCTGGTCTCACTCAATAACTACAGGAGAGAAGGAGAGGGGCCTGGTCTCAATCAATAACTACAGGAGAGAAGGAGAGAGGCCTGGTCTCACTCCATAACTACAGGAGAGAAGGAGAGGGGCCTGGTCTCACTCAATAACTACATGAGAGAAGGAGAGGGGCCTGGTCTCACTGGTCTCACTCCATAACTACAGGAGAGAAGGAGAGAGGCCTGGTCTCACTCAATAACTACAGGAGAGAAGGAGAGAGGCCTGGTCTCACTCCATAACTACAGGAGAGAAGGAGAGGGGCCTGGTCTCACTCCATAACTACAGGAGAGAAGGAGAGAGGCCTGGTCTCACTCAATAACTACAGGAGAGAAGGAGAGGGGCCTGGTCTCACTCCATAACTACAGGAGAGAAGGAGAGAGGCCTGGTCTCACTCCATAACTACAGGAGAGAAGGAGAGGGGCCTGGTCTCACTCAATAACTACAGTAGAGAAGGAGAGGGGCCTGGTCTCACTCAATAACTACAGGAGAGAAGGAGAGGGGCCTGGTCTCACTCCATAACTACAGGAGAGAAGGAGAGGGGCCTGGTCTCACTCCATAACTACAGTAGAGAAGGAGAGGGGCCTGGTCTCACTCAATAACTACAGGAGAGTAGGAGAGGGGCCTGGTCTCACTCAATAACTACAGGAGAGAAGGAGAGGGGCCTGGTCTCACTCCATAACTACAGGAGAGAAGGAGAGAGGCCTGGTCTCACTCCATAACTACAGGAGAGAAGGAGAGGGGCCTGGTCTCACTCCATAACTACAGGAGAGAAGGAGAGGGGCCTGGTCTCACTCCATAACTACAGGAGAGAAGGAGAGGGGCCTGGTCTCACTCAATAACTACAGGAGAGAAGGAGAGGGGCCTGGTCTCAATCAATAACTACAGGAGAGAAGGAGAGGGGCCTGGTCTCACTCCATAACTACAGGAGAGAAGGAGAGGGGCCTGGTCTCACTGGTCTCACTCCATAACTACAGGAGAGAAGGAGAGGGGCCTGGTCTCACTCAATAACTACAGTAGAGAAGGAGAGGGGCCTGGTCTCACTCCATAACTACAGGAGAGAAGGAGAGGGGCCTGGTCTCACTCCATAACTACAGTAGAGAAGGAGAGGGGCCTGGTCTCACTCCATAACTACAGGAGAGAAGGAGAGGGGCCTGGTCTCACTCCATAACTACAGTAGAGAAGGAGAGGGGCCTGGTCTCACTCAATAACTACAGGAGAGAAGGAGAGGGGCCTGGTCTCACTCAATAACTACAGGAGAGAAGGAGAGGGGCCTGGTCTCACTCAATAACTACAGGAGAGAAGGAGAGGGGCCTGGTCTCACTCAATAACTACAGGAGAGAAGGAGAGGGGCCTGGTCTCACTCAATAACTACAGGAGAGAAGGAGAGGGGCCTGGTCTCACTCAATAACTACAGGAGAGAAGGAGAGGGGCCTGGTCTCACTGGTCTCACTCCATAACTACAGGAGAGAAGGAGAGAGGTCTGGTCTCACTCCATAACTACAGGAGAGAAGGAGAGGGGCCTGGTCTCACTCAATAACTACAGGAGAGAAGGAGAGGGGCCTGGTCTCACTCAATAACTACAGGAGAGAAGGAGAGGGGCCTGGTCTCACTCAATAACTACAGGAGAGAAGGAGAGGGGCCTGGTCTCACTCAATAACTACAGGAGAGAAGGAGAGAAGCCTGGTCTCACTCCATAACTACAGGAGAGAAGGAGAGGTGCCTGGTCTCACTCAATAACTACAGGAGAGAAGGAGAGGGGCCTGGTCTCACTCAATAACTACAGGAGAGAAGGAGAGGGGCCTGGTCTCACTCCATAACTACAGTAGAGAAGGAGAGGGGCCTGGTCTCACTCAATAACTACAGTAGAGAAGGAGAGGGGCCTGGTCTCACTCCATAACTACAGGAGAGAAGGAGAGAGGCCTGGTCTCACTCCATAACTACAGTAGAGAAGGAGAGGAGCCTGGTCTCACTCCATAACTACAGGAGAGAAGGAGAGGGGCCTGGTCTCACTCCATAACTACAGGAGAGAAGGAGAGGGGCCTGGTCTCACTCAATAACTACAGGAGAGAAGGAGAGGGGCCTGGTCTCACTCAATAACTACAGGAGAGAAGGAGAGGGGCCTGGTCTCACTCAATAACTACAGTAGAGAAGGAGAGGGGCCTGGTCTCACTCAATAACTACAGGAGAGAAGGAGAGGGGCCTGGTCTCACTCCATTTGTAAGTCGCTCTGGATAAGAGCGTCTGCTAAATGACTTAAATGTAAATGTAATAACTACAGTAGAGAAGGAGAGGGGCCTGGTCTCACTCAATAACTACAGGAGAGAAGGAGAGGGGCCTGGTCTCACTCAATAACTACAGGAGAGAAGGAGAGGGGCCTGGTCTCACTCAATAACTACAGGAGAGAAGGAGAGGGGCCTGGTCTCACTCAATAACTACAGTAGAGAAGGAGAGGGGCCTGGTCTCACTCCATAACTACAGGAGAGAAGGAGAGGGGCCTGGTCTCACTCAATAACTACAGGAGAGAAGGAGAGGGGCCTGGTCTCACTCAATAACTACAGGAGAGAAGGAGAGAAAGTCCTCCAGGCTCACATGTCTAATGCAGAATGCATCGGCCCCCCACTCACACAAAAAGTAGGGTTCCTCAAGGGTTATTTGGAAAGGGTGATGGTTCTACGTGGAACCATAATGACTTAAATAACATTTTGAGCCCTCTATTTGTTCTTTACAATTCACTAAAAGGTTCTCTCCTCTTTCAGTGATAATGTAAGGGAGGTGGCTCATTCAAATATTTTAGGGAGTGGTTTGCGCACAGCTCTCCTTGCGCAACCATGAGTGAGAGTGTCAATCCACTTTATCTAATGTCTTGTTTTATGCCAGTACATATTACATATGACTATGGCCAGTGACAGTGTCTTGTGAAAGACTCTCGTATGGCCTTGCGTCAATTGAGAACAGTTGTCACTTCTCTCCTCGGGGACCCCCAGCTGTTCCAGAGGTATCTCTCTTGATTCAACTTGTCAATTAACACAATAAAAACACCTATGGAATTTTAACAATATAATATGGCTGACCAGATAAAGAACTCTGTATGGTTCTTCAAAAGGATCCACAACGAACCTTTCAGAATGAGATATTTTTCATTCTCCATTAGGGTTCTATAAAAAATTGCCCCAAAAATGGTTCCACTATGGTTACAAGCAAGCCAAATAGCCCTTATCTGGTACTATGGTCAGCATTAACATATCTGTGTGTACTGGGCCATAGACAGGAACTATGGTCAGCATCACCATATCTGTGTGTACTGGGCCATAGACAGGAACTATGGTCAGCATTAACATATCTGTGTGTACTGGGCCATAGACAGGAACTATGGTCAGCATCACCATATCTGTGTGTACTGGGCCATAGACAGGAACTATGGTCAGCATTAACATATCTGTGTGTACTGGGCCATAGACAGGAACTATGGTCAGCATCACCATATCTGTGTGTACTGGGCCATAGACAGGAACTATGGTCAGCATTAACATATCTGTGTGTACTGGGCCATAGACAGGAACTATGGTCAGCATTAACATATCTGTGTGTACTGGGCCATAGACAGGAACTATGGTCAGCATTAACATATCTGTGTGTACTGGGCCATAGACAGGAACTATGGTCAGCATTAACATATCTGTGTGTACTGGGCCATAGACAGGAACTATGGTCAGCATTAACATATCTGTGTGTACTGGGCCATAGACAGGAACTATGGTCAGCATTAACATATCTGTGCTTGCCAACATTTGTATATCCATGTTGTCATGACAATCTTCTCATATGGTCGCTTTGCCTTCCTGTCAAATGTCTTATCCACACTCAGAAACACAAGCACAATGGTCATAACCAACATCTTCAGCTTGACACAATGGCATTGTAGGACCATACTGCTTTCATTTCAGAGCAAAGAACTACACAAATGTGCCTGCGCAGTTGCGCACGCACACACACACACACACACACACACACACACACACACACACACACACACACACACACACACACACACACACACACACACACACACTCAAAGGAAAACAGCTGACTCAGACTACATTGCAGCTTGCCAAGTTAAGAGCAGAGAGCAGAGTGTGGACTGACCAATGAGGCTCTTCGTAGCCTGCGGCTCATGGGCTTGTCGAAGGGCGGACTGTTCATGGCAAACTTCTCCAGGTAGCCTTCCGGTAGCCTGATGTCAGCCGGCAGAGACAGGCGCTTGTTTATGTCCTGGAGAGAGAGAGAGGGAGAGAGAGCCAGGTGGAAGAGAGACACAGAGACAGACGGTTGTTTATGTCCTGGAGATAGAGCCAGGTGGGAGAGAGACACAGAGACAGGCGCTTGTTTATGTCCTAGAGATAGAGAGAGGGAGATAGAGCCAGGTGGAAGAGAGACACAGAGACAGATGGTTGTTTATGTCCTGGAGATAGAGAGAGGGAGATAGAGCCAGGTGGAAGAGAGACACAGAGACAGGCGGTTGTTTATGTCCTGGAGATAGAGCCAGGTGGAAGAGAGACACAGAGACAGGGATGAGATTATAACTGTATGTTCAATCATTTAATCAAATCAATATTATTATTGTGATATATTTTCTGTATATAAGAGGCCTGTTCAGGCAATGCAGTCAATTTAGGAAGTAGATTGAAATTACAATACTGAAAGGTCCTCTGAATGAATTTACTGAATTGAAATGGAATTGACACCCTGGTTGTGATACATCCATTACTAACAATCACATCTGTAGTCCACATTGAACTACATCTCCCATCATACCTCACTCCTCTATGCCTGCTCTAGGCAGGGTGCCAATCATCCCGGGTTTCCATGGCAGCACTGCCTGGCCCAGACCCAACCTTCCCACAGGATATGTCCCCAATGTGTGTGTGTGTGTGTGTGTGTGTGTGTGTGTGTGTGTGTGTGTGTGTGTGTGTGTGTGTGTGTGTGTGTGTGTGTGTGTGTGTGTGTGTGTGTGTGTGTGTGTACGTGTGTACGTGTGTGTGTGTGTGTGTGTGTGTACGTGTGTGTGTGTGTGTGTGTGTGTGTGTGTGTGTGTGTGTGTGTGTGTGTGTGTGTGTGTGTGTGTGTGTGTGTGTGTACGTGAACACGTACACAAGCACAATGGTCATAACCAACATTTGCAGCTTGACACAATGGCATTGGAGGACCATACTGCTTACATTTTACAACAAAGAACTACACAAATGAAAATGTAAACTCTATATTTGGCCATGTATGAATATCGAATCTTAATGTTTTGTAGAGATGAAAGGCTGTTAGCACATTGAATGGAGAGAAAACAACATGGAACCAGAGCTGTGACGATCTGCTGGTAATTGACTGTTATTTAACATAAACATGTTTAGCATCTCTGGGCCTACACCATTACAATAATATATATGATTTATTTAGTTGTGATAGGCTTGTAAACCTGGGAATGTATTCCAAATCAAAATATAAGGACTGCATGATGCAACTCAATATTAACTCTATATTGATGATTTGGAAAAAGTCACAAAGAAAGGCCTGCACTCTGATCCTTCCTACAGAAAGAGACAACTGCATCGCTGCTCTGCTTGTGTGGCAAACCAGTTAGGGGATAACTACTCAACGGAAGGTGAAATTAAAATGAGAATTCAAGGCTACAACCACCAAAAGCCAACAGATAGACTGCTATTTAAGCTATGATCTGAATGGAGTTGGTATTTTGTGTAGCTAATTGTAAGAAGTGCAGTAACATTATGGCTGGCCTCAAGTAGCCTAGGTAGCCAGTTTCTCTCAGTTTGATGACGTCAAGACAGGTACTATGTAATCGAACGGGATGATAAATAACTAGCAAGAAGTTAGTGTAGCGCAAGATAAGGGGTTGTGGTCTCTCCCTCTGTTCCTGCTCTGGTGCACCGATCCTCCTGTGTCTTACTCACACATTCACACACCGCACGGCCTCCACTCCCTTGTCTTCTTGTCTTCCACTCCCTTGTAGTCTCCAGCTGTTCACTCTGCCTCCACTCCCTTGTAGTCTCCAGCTGTTCACTCTGCCTCCACTCCCTTGTAGTCTCCAGCTGTTCACTCTGCCTCCACTCCCTTATAGTCTCGAGCTGTTCACTCTGCCTCCACTCCGTTGTAGTCTCCAGCTGTTCACTCTGCCTCCACTCCCTTGTAGTCTCCAGCTGTTCACTCTGCCTCCACTCCCTTATAGTCTCGAGCTGTTCACTCTGCCTCCACTCCCTTGTAGTCTCCAGCTGTTCACTCTGCCTCCACTCCCTTATAGTCTCCAGCTGTTCACTCTGCCTCCACTCCCTTGTAGTCTCCAGCTGTTCACTCTGCCTCCACTCCCTTATAGTCTCCAGCTGTTCACTCTGCCTCCACTCCCTTGTAGTCTCCAGCTGTTCACTCTGCCTCCACTCCCTTATAGTCTCCAGCTGTTCACTCTGCCTCAACTCCCTTGTAGTCTCCAGCTGTTCACTCTGCCTCCACTCCCTTGTAGTCTCCAGCTGTTCACTCTGCCTCCACTCCCTTGTAGTCTCCAGCTGTTCACTCTGCCTCCACTCCCTTATAGTCTCGAGCTGTTCACTCTGCCTCCACTCCCTTGTAGTCTCCAGCTGTTCACTCTGCCTCCACTCCCTTGTAGTCTCCAGCTGTTCACTCTGCCTCCACTCCCTTATAGTCTCCAGCTGTTCACTCTGCCTCAACTCCCTTATAGCATACAGCTGCTCAAACTGAGCCTCTCTTTCCATTTCTCCATGATTCCGGTTTAATAAAGTAGCAAAACAATTGGCTTTTTTGCTGCTTCCCTCACTCGGACTGGACCGATGGTCCTTTAGGTCCTTTCGGAAGAGGTTTTAAATATGTATTCATGCATATTGGGTCCTTTCCTGTGTCCACTTTGGAACGGGAGCTCTATCTCCCATCACTATTTGTCCTCATCATTCAGATTATTCAAATTCAATCATTAAGTGATTAGAGGGCCAATAGAGCGCAGGGTACTTGTCTTCTCAAGGGGCAGTAGTAAGCTAGCAAGGGTACTTGTCTTCTCAGGGGGCAGTAGTAAGCTAGCAAGGGTACTTGTCTTCTCAGGGGTAGTAGTAAGCTAGCCAGGGTACTTGTCTTCTCAGGGGGCAGTAGTAAGCTAGCCAGGGTACTTGTCTTCTCAGGGGGCAGTAGTAAGCTAGCAAGGGTACTTGTCTTCTCAAGGGGTAGTAGTAAGCTAGCCAGGGTACTTGTCTTCTCAAGGGGCAGTAGTAAGCTAGCAAGGGTACTTGTCTTCTCAGGGGGCAGTAGTAAGCTAGCAAGGGTACTTGTCTTCTCAAGGGGTAGTAGTAAGCTAGCCAGGGTACTTGTCTTCTCAGGGGGCAGTAGTAAGCTAGCAAGGGTACTTGTCTTCTCAAGGGGCAGTAGTAAGCTAGCAAGGGTACTTGTCTTCTCAGGGGGCAGTAGTAAGCTAGCAAGGGTACTTGTCTTCTCAGGGGGCAGTAGTAAGCTAGCAAGGGTACTTGTCTTCTCAGGGGGCAGTAGTAAGCTAGCAAGGGTACTTGTCTTCTCAGGGGCAGTAGTAAGCTAGCCAGGGTACTTGTCTTCTCAGGGGGCAGTAGTAAGCTAGCCAGGGTACTTGTCTTCTCAGGGGGCAGTAGTAAGCTAGCCAGGGTACTTATCTTCTCAGGGGGCAGTAGTAAGCTAGCCAGGGTACTTGTCTTCTCAGGGGGCAGTAGTAAGCTAGCAAGGGTACTTGTCTTCTCAGGGGGTAGTATTAAGCTAGCCAGGGTACTTGTCTTCTCAGGGGGCAGTAGTAAGCTAGCCAGGGTACTTGTCTTCTCAGGGGGCAGTAGTAAGCTAGCCAGGGTACTTGTCTTCTCAGGGGGCAGTAGTAAGCTAGCCAGGGTACTTGTCTTCTCAGGGGGCAGTAGTAAGCTAGCCAGGGTACTTGTCTTCTCAGGGGGCAGTAGTAAGCTAGCCAGGGTACTTGTCTTCTCAGGGGGCAGTAGTAAGCTAGCCAGGGTACTTGTCTTCTCAGGGGGCAGTAGTAAGCTAGCCAGGGTACTTGTCTTCTCAGGGGGCAGTAGTAAGCTAGCCAGGGTACTTGTCTTCTCAGGGGGTAGTATTAAGCTAGCAAGGGTACTTGTCTTCTCAGGGGGCAGTAGTAAGCTAGCAAGGGTACTTGTCTTCTCAGGGGGTAGTATTAAGCTAGCAAGGGTACTTGTCTTCTCAGGGGCAGTAGTAAGCTAGCAAGGGTACTTGTCTTCTCAGGGGGTAGTATTAAGCTAGCAAGGGTACTTGTCTTCTCAGGGGGCAGTAGTAAGCTAGCAAGGGTACTTGTCTTCTCAGGGGCAGTAGTAAGCTAGCAAGGGTACTTGTCTTCTCAGGGGGCAGTAGTAAGCTAGCCAGGGAACTTGTTTTCTCAAGGGGCAGTAGTAAGCTAGGAAGGGTACTTGTCTTCTCAAGGGGCAGTAGTAAGCTAGCAAGGGTACTTGTCTTCTCAGGGGGCAGTAGTAAGCTAGCAAGGGTACTTGTCTTCTCAGGGGGCAGTAGTAAGCTAGCAAGGGTACTTGTTTTCTCAAGGGGCAGTAGTAAGCTAGGAAGGGTACTTGTCTTCTCAAGGGGCAGTAGTAAGCTAGCAAGGGTACTTGTCTTCTCAGGGGGCAGTAGTAAGCTAGCAAGGGTACTTGTCTTCTCAGGGGGCAGTAGTAAGCTAGCAAGGGTACTTGTCTTCTCAGGGGGCAGTAGTAAGCTAGCAAGGGTACTCGTCTTCTCAGGGGGCAGTAGTAAGCTAGCAAGGGTACTTGTCTTCTCAGGGGGCAGTAGTAAGCTAGCAAGGGTACTTGTCTTCTCAGGGGGCAGTAGTAAGCTATCCAGGGTACTTGTCTTCTCAAGGGGCAGTAGTAAGCTAGCCAGGGTACTTGTCTTCTCAGGGGGCAGTAGTAAGCTAGCAAGGGTACTTGTCTTCTCAAGGGGCAGTAGTAAGCTAGCAAGGGTACTTGTCTTCTCAGGGGGCAGTAGTAAGCTAGCAAGGGTACTTGTCTTCTCAAGGGGCAGTAGTAAGCTAGCAAGGGTACTTGTCTTCTCTGGGGGCAGTAGTAAGCTGGCAAGGGGCAGTAGTAAGCTAGCACATAAAAAATGATTTTACAAATTACATTTTGAATTGTAACGTTATTCTACTAGCAACTAAATTCTAATTATTTTTGAGTGGCAATGACATGAACATATATTCAGCATGACATTCATGTGAGCATTATAATATGATTACAACCCAAAAGAAATATGAAATGCACTCATAATTTAGCTATGACAGCAATACATTTAGACTACTTTGCGTTTGTCTGGGCTTGCTAGTAGTAGCCACTAGCCAGCCAGCAGCAGCCCTGGGCGGAGCATTGCACCCTGGGAGTTGAAATGCACTCTGGGAATCGTAGTATGCTGTGTAAAATCCATTGTATTTCTACAGTATGGTGTGCATGCTTCAGAAATGAGCTTCAGCGTTTTTTTATGTCGTTTTGGAATTAAACTTTTAATTTAATACATTAAATTATTTAGCTGTAATGAATCATAGGTCTAATGAATGTTATTTTACCCAATATTATGGCCATTTAATTAACCCTGATATGTATAAAATCCAATAAAAAAATGTATCAGATGTATAATTACATGAGGCTCATGGTTTTGCATAAGGAATTGAATATGTTATTTAATATGGTGTTGTATTTTTTTTAAACTATTGAATATAGAATAGAAGATATTCTATTTGTTATTTGAGTTGTTCTACCAGTTATTAACATGTGGTTCAATGTTGAGAAAAGTAAAGCCCAGTGGTTTTCTATGGCCTTAGCTAATAGGTTTCTTTTTCTCTTCTTCTGTGGTATCGTTTCGGTATCGGGGTATCATTTTGGTATCGAGTATCATTTTGGTATCGAGTATCATTTTGGTATCGAGTATCATTTTGGTATCGAGTATCATTTTGCTATCGAGTATCATTTTGGTATCGAGTATCATTTTGCTATCGGGGTATCATTTTGCTATCGAGTATCATTTTGGTATCGAGTATCATTTTGGTATCGAGTATCGCTTTGTTATTGAATATCGTTTTGGTATCGACTATCGTTTTGGTATTGAATATTGATTTGATATCGAGTATTTTGATGAACCTGGTATTGGTATCGAAGTCAAACTTCTGGTATCGTGACAACACTCCTGTACGTAGGAATATACATACACATGTGAATATGACAATACCTTGACACATTCACCTGTACACAGTAAGCATTTATCTCTGCTTAATAAGTCTCATCTGCGCCTCATCCATTCTATTAATTCATCAACACACTCACTGAAGTACACAGTCAATTAAAACACACAATGATTTTACACACCCAATGACGACACACAAACATGCCCACACACACAGACAACACACACACAACACACACCGTCACTCAAATAATCATGTTCAGACACATGCACTCTTTCATTCACTTAGAAACATTTGATTTGATTTCATGCATGTGTACACACACACACATACAGAACACACACACACTAACACACGTACGCACACACACAACCTAGTACTTACAATGCAGAACAGCTCTAGTAAGTCCCTCATTGTCCCTCTGAATGGTAATCCTACACTCTCACACACTCTTCCCACACTGCACCTCTCTCGCCTGCCACATGACCCAACAGATAGAGATGGACAGAAGCAGAGAAAGAGAGAGAGAGAACGAGGGCACGATTGTGCCAGAGTACCCTACACACTCCGAGGAAGAAGGGGAGGAGGACGTAGAGGAGAAGGAGGAGGGAAAAGAGGGAGGGGTGGAGAGATTCCTGAGGGTAGAACAGAGTTGGGGGAAGGGGGGAATGTGGAGGGATGATAGGAAACAGTTATTTTCCATCTCTCTGTCCTCCTCACTCTCTCCCTCTCCTCACATCTTTCCTCCACTCTCTCTCTCATCCCTCTCTCTCCTCACATCTTTCCTCCACTCTCTCTCTCATCTCTCCCTCTCCTCACATCTTTCCTCCACTCTCTCTCCCTCTCTCTCTCTCTCTCATCCCTCTCTCTCTCCCTCTCCTCACATCTTTCCTCCATTCTCTCATCCCTCTCTCTCCTCACATCTTTCCTCCATTCTCTCTCCCTCTCTCTCTCTCATCCCTCTCTCTCCTCACATCTTTCCTCCATTCTCTCTCCCTCTCTCTCTCTCTCATCCCTCTCTCTCCTCACATCTTTCCTCCACTCTCTCTTTCTCTGCCTATCCATGTCCAAGTTCTACCTCTGTTCCTTATCATGGTTTCATTATTTCATTCAGCCCCCCCCCCCCCCCGCTCTCCCTCCCCCTTCTTCTCTCTGTCTGTAGTAAACATGGTCTAAAGCAGTCCTGTCTGTAGTAAACATGGTCTAAAGCAGTCCTGTCTGTAGTAAACATGGTCTAAAGCAGTCCTGTCTGTAGTAAACATGGTCTAAAGCAGCAGACTGTGTATCCAGGGGCATTTCCTGCAATACTGCTGCGCTCATCATTCTACAGCTGCCACAGACAGACAGACAGACAGACAGACAGACAGACAGACAGACAGACAGACAGACAGACAGACAGACAGACAGACAGACAGACAGACAGACAGACAGACAGACAGACAGACAGACAGACAGACAGACAGACAGAACTAAACAGAGAGACAGACAGACAGAACTAAACAGAGAGACAGACACACACACACACACCAATTGTACCTCATTGGAGATGCGTCTGTGGTGGTTGTTCCTCATGCGGACCCTGACTGGACTCTGGACTTCATCAGAAGACGTCCCGGACGCCTGATCACTCTCCCCGTCTGAGCCCATCTTCACGTTCTCATGGACGATACCTGCAGGAAACATTAAACATACTTCATCTGGATCCTCAGTCAAGTATTAAAGGCAAACTTCTCAACTCCTGTGGTCAGAATAGTCATTACAATAACAATAGTTTAAATCCCAACAAAAATACTCTAATTAAAACCTCTGGAAGGACAGGGGATGATTTAACCGTTATTTGAACCATTCTGTTTTTACATGGGAGCCAACAAATTTTAATATATGCATACAGATGTCAGGTGTCAGTTACAACCACAGGAAAAACACCATCTCCTCTATATAAATGAGTGAAAAAGGCAGATTTCTACCACTATCTATCCCAGGTGATTTCTTTATTTTTTGTATCTCACATTTGATAATTATCTTAATGGTTAAGGGACCAGAGTCAGAGAAACACACACAACCCTGAGATGGCACTTCTTCAGAGCACCCCCTTCTGGGAGGTGTGGTAGAGTCCAACCCTCAGACGAGGGATTGTACCACCAGCCTTGCAGGGGTGTCAGCTAGGTGTCAGCTAGGTGTGTAAAACACAGGTGGTGAGATGAGGAGGTCATGAGATCAATATTACCCTGCATGCACTGCAGCTGTCTTAAGCGTAAATCATACTCCACAATTGCTGAGGCGCGTTAGTCCGGCATTCCATTTTGACATAGATATGTGACTCTGAGACCACCAACCACACACAGCCCGACCAACCAACACATCTCCGGTACGCATCCTCTATTCATTTGAATGTGTTGACAGTTGGAGAAATTGCTTGAGCTGCGCTGAGAATTTGAAAAGTATGAAAGCCAGCGGTCCAATATTCTAGAACACTGCTGTGCGTATGCGTAAACATTTTGGACTATGATAAACCCTGCCTGCCTGCCTGCCTGCCTGCCTGTCTGTCTGTCTGTCTGTCTGTCTGTCTGTCTGTCTGTCTGTCTGTCTGTCTGTCTGTCTGTCTGTCTGTCTGTCTGTCTGTCTGTCTGTCTGTCTGTCTGTCTGTCTGTCTGTCTGTCTGTGTGTGTGTGTGTGTGTGTGTGTGTGTGTGTGTGTGTGACAGTGTATGTGTGTGTGTGTGACAGTGTGTGTGTGTGTGACAATGTGTGTGACAGTGTGTGTGTGTGTGTGTGTGTGTGTGTGTGTGTGTGAGTGTGTGTGTGTGTGTGTGTGTGTGTGTGTGTGTGTGTGGGTGTGTGTGTGTGTGTGTGTGTGTGTGTGTGTGTGTGTGTGTGTGTGTGTGTGTGTGTGTGTGTGTGTGTGTGTGTGTGTGTGTGTGTGTGTGTGTGTGTGTGTGTGTGTGTGTGTGTGTGTGTGTGTGTGTGTGTGTGTGTGTGTGTGTGTGTGTGTGTGTGACAGTGTGTGTGTGTGTGTGTGTGTGTGTGTGTGTGTGTGTGTGTGTGTGTGTGTGTGTGTGTGTGTGTGTGTGTGTGTGTGTGTGTGTGTGTGTGTGTGTGTGTGACAGTGTGTGTGTGTGTGTGTGTGTGTGTGTGTGTGTGTGTGTGTGTGTGTGTGTGTGTGTGTGTGTGTGTGTGTGTGTGTGTGTGTAGGGGGAAGGGAGGTAAGACTCTCTTTCCATCAGTCTTAGGTTTCAAGGTGTCTTTGGCTTCCATGGTGTGGTATCTGAGACAGGGATCATTAGCCTAGTCTATAGACTGGAGGTGACTGAATGTAATGGTGTATAGTGATAAACAGGAATGAATAACCCCCTGACAGCCAGATAGACAGATAGACAGAGAGATGTAGAGTGACTGAGAGAGGACAGAGAGAAAGAAGAGAGAGAGAAAGAGAGTCAGTGAGTTAGAGAGAGAGAGAGAGAGAGAGAGAGAGAGAGAGAGAGAGAGAGAGAGAGAGAGAACCAGGAGAAAGAGGGAGAGAGAGAGAGAGAGAGAGAGAGAGAGAGAGAGAGAGAGAGAGAGAGAGAGAGAGAGAGAGAGAGAGAGAGAGAGAGAGAGAGAGAGAGAGAGAGGAGGATAGGGGAGGAAGAGGATAAGAGGGCAGGAGGAGAGGAGGGGAGGAGGAGGATAGGAGAGGAGGAGGAGGAGGATAGGAGAGGAGGAGGAGGAGGAGGATAGGAGAGGAGGAGAGGTGGATAGGAGGAGGATAGGAAGATGGGAGAGGAGAAGGATAGGAGGGCAGGAGGATACGAGGGCAGGAGGATAGGAGGATAGGAGAGGAGGAGAGGAGAGGAGAAGGAGGAGGGTAGGAGAGGAGGAGGGGAGAGGAGGAGGAGGATAGGAGAGGAGGGTAGGAGATGGAGTAAGGAATGATTAGTAAATGGGATGATTGGATACGTAAGGGCACAATCATAGGTAGAGAGGGAGAAGGTGAGGAGGAGAGGAGGGGAATGAAAAGAGGAGGTTGTGGGGGACTGTATTTGATAGGATATCCATCATACCTGTCAGCGATGGGGAGTGAAAAGGGATTTAGAAAACATGGCCTAAACAACAACATCACATAAATGTGTCTATACTGTAAAACAAATTATTCAACTATAATCACAATTAGGGATGCACGATATATTGGTGAACATATCGGAATCGGTCGATATTAGCTAAAAATGCCAACATCGGTATTAGCCGATGTCTAGTTTAACGCCGATCTGTAAAACCGATGTCAAAGCTGTCGTGCATACCTATATAACGTAGGTACATGACGTAATGACGCCACGTAAAATGTTGCGCCTCACGTGCAACACAGCATTCCTAACTTAGCCCACAATGTCTGCTGTGTGGATCGAGCAGGCAACAAGTCAAGCAGTCATTTGAAAGAGTAAGAACATTTCAGCGAGAACTCAAAGGCCAAATCCATTAAAGACAAGATAATAGATTCATTGCCCTTGACAATCAACTGTTCTCTGTCGTGGGTGATGTTGGCTTTCGCCGACTGGTCGAGCACCGGTACACACTACCAAGTGCGCTATTTGTCAGATGTTGCCCTACACAGTAATAGCGTCACTGCTATTAGTTTCACAACATACATACTATGGAATGCCGTTTGGGTCTTTGTGTGTCAAAAAAGATACAGTAGCACTGTCAAAGCTGTACAAAAAAGTCTGCAAACAAGCAAACACCAGCCACAAACGATGTGTTTACAATACCGCGTTAGTAAAAAGCATCATTTGTTCGACCGCAACTTCTGGGGAAGCTAGCTTTAGCTTGGTACCTAGCTAGCACAAATACAACCAGCCTGAAAACAATGACCAGTAAAAACTGCAGTCATTTTCCTTATTCTTAGCAATGATTTAGGAATCCTTGTGAGTAAGTATTAGCTAGGTTGCCACTCTGTTGCTCGCCTATTGAAATTGAACTTCAGTTCATGAAAATAAATAGCTAGCCAGCTACTTAACCCTGTTGCCCAAAACTTCCGTTATAAGCAGCCAGCTAGCTTCATCTGGCTAGTGAGGCTCGACCGGACCGGGTTGTGTGGTGTGTAGCTGGCCACATTAAGGATTAGGCACAATAGTGGAATTTGCGGTTTGCCTTCAAAATAAAAGTATGTCATTGACAGTGATGCAAATGAAAACAAATAGTAGAATTATGCCATACTTTTATTTTGCAGGCTAACTGCAAAGTCCACTGTTGTGGCTAATCCTTATTGTGGCTAGCTTCACATAGATGGGTCCGACCACCATTAATCAAATAAGAACTGTCTTATAAATGAGGGTTATTTTAGATGATAACACCTGGCTATATAGTTAGCGAGGTAACTATAACTACTGAAACAGATTATGTCGTTTTCCTATGTTTTTGGGGAAGAACATTGTCTGCATCCATGAGCTGACTAGCTTCTTTTTATGACCAGCACTGTAGGTGCGCGAGACAACTTTACCAGCATCATAGCATACGTATCGATGAATCGTTGACATATGAAATACGAGTGATAGTGTAATCAATGTGTAATAACTACGTAAAAAATTATGAACGCGTTTAATTATTATGTGACGTGCAGTCATATTCAGGTCCTGATTGGTCAACAAACTTATTTGACACTTAAAATAGTGTTAAATAGTGTATTTTTTGACACGCAAAGACCCAAACGGCGTTCCATAGAAATCCTGGTTGAGAAGGAAACGACTGAACAAATGAACAACGAAACAGCACAGCAAGTAAGTGAAAGAAATACGTTTTGATTATGTTTTACTGGTAATGGGGACATACGTAAATGTCAACAAAATAACTTTTTGGTCAGTGTGGTGTGTGTGTGTGTAACCTTTATTTAACTAGGCAAGTCAGTTAAGAACAAATTCTTAATTACAATGACGGCCTACCCCGGCCAAACCCGAAAGACGTTGGGCCAATTGTGCACCGCCCTATGGGACTCCCAATCACGGCCGGATGTGAAACAGCCTGGATTTGAACCAGGGACTGTAGTGACGCCTCTTGCTCTGAGATGCAGTGCCTTAGACTTCTGCGTCCATGTGTGTGTGTTAACTATTTAACTGTACTAGAATGCTTAAGGCCGCTAAAATATTAAATATTGGTATATATAATATTTAGGGGCAAGGGAAATATCGGATATCGGTATCGGCCAAAAATGTCATATCAGTGCATCACTAATCACCGTCAGAACTCTAACCTACCTGTTCATGTTACCTACATCTGTGCTTATAATTCAACCTCTCCTCACAGCAACCCTCAACTACCTGTTAACTTGACTTGCATCTGTCCATATGAGCGTCAACTGTTGACATACAGTGCAGTAAACACTAAATGTTCATTATCTCCAGACGTACGCTCTAGGTCATATAATGTACATCTGAGCTAACACAGATATTCCAACTAGTCAAGTGTGTGTCATTTGCAAATAAAAGCACTGCGTAAACATAGCTAATTCCGGCCTGTATGTACAGGATAATGTGTCCAGCCAAGAGTAACCTATAGCCACATCAGAAACCAACACTCAGTGTTGATGTGGAAACATTACACTGACAGTAACCGACACTAGACCAGGATATCTACCTGCTGACACACACACACCTGACTAGTGAGTACCCAGTATTGTCACATCACTGTCACCCTAAGGAGAAGTCATGGTGTGGTTTGCTTATGTAAACATGGAGATAGGACAGGACAGGGTGATTAGAGAGAAGAACAGTCATCTGTTAAACATCGAGTAAGACATCACCTGACCAGGTGGGTAGGCCAGGACTGTTACATATTGGTGATGGAAAAGGCCAGGACTACTGTTACGTGTACTCCCTCTCCGGCCTCTAGGTCATCAGGCTGCTGATTATCCCGCACACTTGTCACCATCGTCTCGCGCACCTGCGCCTCATGACACTCACCTGGACTCCATCACCTCCCTGATTATCTTCCCTATATCTGTCACTCCCCTTGGTTCTTTCCTCAGGTGTTATTGACTCTGTTTTCATGTCAGTGCGGTATTTGTGTTTTATTTTTTAATTTTTTATTAAACACTCACTTCCTGAACGTGCTTCCCGACTCTCAGCGCACTCGTTCCAACTATTACATATTGTTGATGGAAAAAGGCCAGGACTATTACATATTGGTGATGGTAAAGGCCAGGACTATTACATATTGGTGATGGAAAAGGCCAGGACTATTACATATTGGTGATGGAAAAGGCCAGGACTATTACATATTGGTGATGGAAAAAGGCCAGGACTATTACATATTGGTGATGGAAAAGGCCAGGACTATTACATATTGGTGATGGTAAAGGCCAGGACCGTTACATATTGGTGATGGTAAAGGCCAGGACTATTACATATTGGTGATGGAAAAGGCCAGGACTATTACATATTGGTGATGGTAAAGGCCAGGACTATTACATATTGGTGATGGTAAAGGCCAGGACTATTACATATTGGTGATGGAAAAAGGTGAGTTACATAAACGTAAAGCA
>NC_092102.1:40211015-40331015 GCF_045679555.1 Salvelinus alpinus | reverse complement strand
TACAGCAGTATTACAGGACTATTAATAATACAGGACTATTACAGGACTATTAATAATACAGGACTATTACAGGACTGTTAATAATACAGGACTAATACAGGACTACTAATAATACAGGACTATTAATAATACAGGACTATTAATAATACAGCATGATTAATAATACAGGACTATTACAGGACTGTTAATAATACAGGACTATTACAGGACTGTTAATAATACAGGTTTATTACAGGACTATTAATAATACAGGACTAATACAGGACTACTAATAATACAGGACTATTACAGGACTGTTAATAATACAGGACTATTACAGGACTGTTAATAATACAGGTTTATTACAGGACTGTTAATAATACAGGACTATTAATAATACAGCAGTATTACAGGACTATTAATAATACAGGACTAATACAGGACTACTAATAATACAGGACTATTACAGGACTGTTAATAATACAGGACTATTACAGGACTACTAATAATACAGGACTATTACAGGACTATTAATAATACAGGACTAATACAGGACTGTTAATAATACAGGACTAATACAGGACTACTAATAATACAGGACTATTAATAATACAGCAGTATTACAGGACTGTTAATAATACAGGACTAATACAGGACTACTAATAATACAGGACTATTACAGGACTGTTAATAATACAGGACTATTACAGGACTGTTAATAATACAGGACTATTAATAATACAGCAGTATTACAGGAATATTAATAATACAGCATTATTAAAGGACTACAAATAATACAGGACTATAACAAGACTATGAATAATACAAGTGTCACGTTCCTGACCTTATTTCCTTTGTTTAGTCTTTGTTTAGTTGGTCAGGACGTGAGCTGGGTGGGCATTCTATGTTTTGTGTTTCTATGTTGGGTTTGTTGTTTGGCCTAATATGGTTCTCAATCAGAGGCAGGTGTTTGTCATTGTCTCTGATTGGGAACCATATTAAGGTAGCCTGTTTTCACTGTTTGTTTGTGGGTGATTGTTTCCTGTCTTTGTGTTTCTCTGCACCAGCTAGGACTGTTTCGGTTTTCACATTTATTGTTTTGTTACTTGTAGTGTTCACGTTGTTAACTTTATTAAATGATGTTGAACACTAGCCGCGCTGCGTTTTGGTCCTCCTCTCCTTCATCCCAGGAAGAAAGCCGTTACAACAAGACTATTACAAGACTATGAATATTACAGCACTATTACAGGACTAATACAGGACTATTAATAATATAGGACTAATACAGGACTATTAATAATACATGACTATTAATAATAATATTACAGGACTATTAAAGGCCCAGTGCACTATTTCTGGGGGGGAAAATTATCAGAAATATCAACAACAACAAAAATTGGGGTATAATTTCATAAAACATTTTAGATTTTTCAGGAGGTGCTGCAGCACCTTCTGCACCCCTACTTCCCACGGCTATACATATACACTCTCTCTTTCTCACACACACACAAACCTTTACGAAAAAACACATGATTTCACATGGCAAATTTCCACGTTTTTCACGTGACACTTTATAATCATGTGAAACTATGTGTTTTTGGAACACTTCACACACACAATCCTTAAAGCTGCAATATGTAACTTTCTGGGGACCCGACCAAATTCACATAGAAATGTGAGTTGAGGATCTGTCATTCTCATTGAAAGCAAGTCTAAGAAGCGGTAGATCTGTTATATGTCAGCTATTTCTATGCTTCCCGTTCTTAAGTTTAGTTTTTGCATCTTTTACTTTAGGTTTTGTCCACCAGCTTCAAACAGCTGAAAATACTATATTTGTGGTTATTGAAAACATATTTCACAGCGGTTTAGATGGTACAATGATTCTCTACACTATACTTGCTTGTTTTGTCACATAAACT
The DNA here is from genome assembly GCF_045679555.1 of Salvelinus alpinus. Lineage (NCBI taxonomy): Eukaryota > Metazoa > Chordata > Actinopteri > Salmoniformes > Salmonidae > Salvelinus > Salvelinus alpinus. The sequence goes on along the minus strand of NC_092102.1, from coordinate 40,329,117 downwards.
GATATTAGGCAAACTACTACAATTTTAGCAACCAGGAAATAGTGGAGCAATTTTTTGCATAGTGCATCTTTTAGGAAAAATCATGTGAAATCATGTGAAATCATGGCTGAATCTCAAACCAAACACTTTGAGCACTATTTTTTCTTATTCACGTTCACGAGTCAATTGAGTCAATACGTCGCCTTCATAAATATTCAGAATAAATCAAGAAATATGTAGTTAATTTAGAAGTCTTACATGTGGATTTTCACGTGATCACATAACCTTTCACGTGATCACATAACCTTTCACGTGTGGATTTACATTTTCACATGTGAACATTCTTCAAATGTGATTTCACAGGTAGTGCCCTGGAAACAAAAACTAGCCGTTGGGACACACAAACAGTGCTTTTAACATTGTGTTTTCAACATAGAAATTTGACACAAATGATAACATTGTGTATGGTTATTTAAGCATGTGTATGTGACCAAAAAAATAAATGCCCCCACCTGGGATTTGAACTCACTTCTTGGTTCACTGTCCTCTTCACTGTTGACGTTGAGACTGGTGTTTTGCAGGTACTCTTTAATGAAGCTGCCAGTTGAGGACTTGTGAGGCATCTGTTTCTCAAACTAGACACTCTAATGTACTTGTCCTCTTGCTCAGTTGTGCACCGGGGCCTCCCACTCCTCTTTCTATCCTGGTTAGAGCCAGTTTGCGCTGTTTGTGAAGGGAGTAGTACACAGTGTGATGTGTATGTGATCTTCAGTTTCTTGGCAATTTCTCGCATGGAATAGCCTTCATTTCTCAGAACAGGAATAGACTGACGAGTTTCAGAAGAAAGGTCTTTTTTGAGCCTGTAATCGAACCAACAAATGCTGATGCTGATGCTCCAGATAGTTTTATTGCTTCTTTTAATCAGAACAACAGTTTTCAGCTGTGCTAACATAATTGCAAAAGGGTTTTCTAATGATCAATTAGCCTTTTAAAATGATAAACTTGGATTAGCTAACACAACGTGCCATTGGAACACAGGAGTGATGGTTGCTGATAATGGGCCTCTGTACGCCTATGTAGATATTCCATAAAAAATCAGCCGTTTCCCGCTACAATAGTCATTTACAACTTTAACCATGTCTACACTGTATTTCTGATCAATTTGATGTTATTTTAATGGACAAAAAATGTGCTTTTCTTTCAAAAACAAGGACATTTCTAAGCGAACCCAAACTTTTGAACGGTAGTGTAAGAAGTTAAATCAATGATGAGAGAATAGTCAGATTAACTGATAACTAAAATAGCAGTGCAGATGGCACTCTTTTATTATAGGTAATGCATTATAGGTAATGAATGTATATATTATAGGTAATGTACAGTATTAGAGGTAATGAATGTATATATTATAGGTAATGTACAGTATTAGAGGTAATGCATGTATATATTATAGGTAATGTATTATAGGTAATGAATATATATATTATAGGTAATGTACAGTATTAGAGGTAATGAATGTATATATTATAGGTAATGTACAGTATTATAGGTAATGAATGTATATATTATAGGTAATGTACTGTATTATTGGTAATGAATGTATATACAGTGGGGAGAACAAGTATTTGATACACTGACAATTTTGCAGGTTTTCCTACTTACAAAGCATGTAGAGGTCTGTAATTTTTATCATAGGTACACTTCAACTGTGAGAGAAGGAATCTAAAACAAAAATCCAGAAAATCACATTGTATGATTTTTAAGTAATTCATTTGCATTTTATTGCATGACATAAGTATTTGATACATCAGAAAAGCAGAACTGAATATTTGGTACAGAAACCTTAGTTTGCAATTACAGAGATCATACGTTTCCTGTAGTTTTTGACCAGGTTTGCACACACTGCAGCAGGGATTTTGGCCCACTCCTCCATACAGACCTTCTCCAGATCCTTCAGGTTTCGGGGCTGTCGCTGGGCAATACGGACTTTCGGCTCCCTCCAAAGATTTTCTATTGGGTTCAGGTCTGGAGACTGGCTAGGCCACTCCAGGACCTTGAGATGCTTCTTACGGAGCCACTCCTTAGTTGCCCTGGCTGTGTGTTTCGGGTCGTTGTCATGCTGGAAGACCCAGCCACGACCCATCTTCAATGCTCTTACTGAGGGAAGGAGGTTGTTGGTCAAGATCTCGCGATACATGGCCCCATCCATCCTCCCCTCAATACGGTGCAGTCGTCCTGTCCCCTTTGCAGAAAAGCATCCCCAAAGAATGATGTTTCCACCTCCATGCTTCACGGTTGGGATGGTGTTCTTGGGGTTGTACTCATCCTTCTATTCCTCCAAACACGGCGAGTGGAGTTTAGAGCAAAAAGCTCTATTTTTGTCTCATCAGACCACATGACCTTCTCCCATTCCTCCTCTGGATCATCCAGATGGTCATTGGCAAACTTCAGACGGGCCTGGACATGCGCTGGCTTGAGCAGGGGGACCTTGCGTGCGCTGCAGGATTTTAATCCATGACGGCGTAGTGTGTTACTAATGGTTTTCTTTGAGACTGTGGTCCCAGCTCTCTTCAGGTCATTGACCAGGTCCTGCCGTGTAGTTCTGGGCTGATCCCTCACATTCCTCATGATCATTGATGCCCCACGAGGTGAGATCTTGCATGGAGCCCCAGACCGAGGGTGATTGACCGTCATCTTGAACTTCTTCCATTTTCTAATAATTGTGCCAACAGTTGTTGCCTTCTCACCAAGCTGCTTGGCTATTGTCCTGTAGCCCATCCCAGCCTTGTACAGGTCTACAATTTATCCCTGATGTCCTTACACAGCTCTCTGGTCTTGGCCATTGTGGAGAGGTTGGAGTCTGTTTGATTGAGTGTGTGGACAGGTGTCTTTTATACAGGTAACGAGTTCAAACAGGTGCAGTTAATACAGGTAATGAGTGGAGAACAGGAGGGCTTCTTAAAGAAAAACTAACAGGTCTGTGAGAGCCGGAATTCTTACTGGTTGGTAGGTGATCAAATACTTATGTCATGCAATAAAATGCAAATTAATTACTTAAAAATCATACAATGTGATTTTCTGGATTTTTGTTTTAGATTCCGTCTCTCATAGTTGAAGTGTACCTATGATAGAAATGACAGACCTCTACATGCTTTGTAAGTAGGAAAACCTGCAAAATCGGCAGTGTATCAAATACTTGTTCTCCCCACTGTATTATAGGTAATTGTCACGTCCTGACCATAGAAAGCCTTTATTTTCTATGGTAGAGTAGGTCAGGGCGTGACTAGGGGTTTAGCCTAGTTTATATTTTCTATGTGAGTTTCTAGTTAGTTTTTTCTATGCTGGTGTTTTAGTATGATGCCCAATTAGAGGCAGCTGGTTATCGTTGTCTCTAATTGGGGATCATATTTAAGTAGCATTTTTTCCACCTGTGTTTTGTGGGATATTGTTTGGAGTTAGTGCACTTTGCACCTCTGTAGTCACGGTTTGTTCCTTTATTGTTTATTGTTTTGTTTTGTTAAGTTTCACTATTAATAAAGCATGTGGAACTCTACATTTGCTGCGCCCTGGTCCATCTCTACAAACGAACGTGACAGTAATGTACTGTATTATTAGTAATGAATGTATATATTATAGGTAATGTACAGTATTATATGTAATGAATGTGTATATTGTAGGTAATGTACAGTATTATAGGTAATGAATGTATATATTATAGGTAATGTACAGTATTATAGGTAATGAATGTATATATTGTAGGTAGTGTACATTATTATAGGTAATGAATGTATATATTATAGGTAATGTACTGTATTATTGGTAATGAATGTATATATTATATGTAATGTACAGTATTATAGGTAATGAATGTATATATTGTAGGTAAGGTACAGTATTATAGGTAATGAATGTATATATTGTAGGTAATGTACAGTATTATATGTAATGAATGTATATATTATAGGTAATGTACAGTATTATAGGTAAAGAATGTATATATTATAGGTAATGTACAGTATTATAGGTAACGCATGTATATATTATAGGTAATGTACATTATTATAGGTAATGAATGTATATATTGTAGGTAATGTACAGTATTATAGGTAATGAATGTATATATTATAGGTAATGTACAGTATTATAGGTAACGCATGTATATATTATAGGTAATGTACAGTATTATTGGTAATGAATGTATATATTATAGGTAATGTACAGCATTATAGGTAATGAATGTATATATTATAGGTAATGTACAGTATTGTAGGTAATGAATGTATATATTGTAGGTAATGTACAGTATTATAGGTAATGAATGTATATATTATAGGTAATGTACTGTATTATTGGTAATGAATGTATATATTATATGTAATGTACAGTATTATAGGTAATGAATGTATATATTGTAGGTAAGGTACAGTATTATAGGTAATGAATGTATATATTGTAGGTAATGTACAGTATTATATGTAATGAATGTATATATTATAGGTAATGTACAGTATTATAGGTAAAGAATGTATATATTATAGGTAATGTACAGTATTATAGGTAACGCATGTATATATTATAGGTAATGTACATTATTATAGGTAATGAATGTATATATTGTAGGTAATGTACAGTATTATAGGTAATGAATGTATATATTATAGGTAATGTACAGTATTATAGGTAACGCATGTATATATTATAGGTAATGTACAGTATTATTGGTAATGAATGTATATATTATAGGTAATGTACAGCATTATAGGTAATGAATGTATATATTATAGGTAATGTACAGTATTGTAGGTAATGAATGTATATATTGTAGGTAATGTACAGTATTATAGGTAATGAATGTATATATTATAGGTAATGTACTGTATTATTGGTAATGAATGTATATATTATAGGTAATGTACAGTATTATAGGTAATGAATGTATATATTATAGGTAATGTACAGTATTATAGGTAACGCATGTATATATTATTGGTAATGAATGTATATATTATAGGTAATGTACAGTATTATAGGTAATGAATGTGTAGAGGAATGGTACAGACTTTGCAGCGCAGCAGAAAGATCATTGTACCCCAAATCCAGAGGTTGTGACTTCAAATCCCAGGTGGGGTCATATTGAAAAGTGATCAAGGTACAATGTAATCATATTTTCATTAATTAAAGATTTTTACACTGTTTTAGCTGAACAGCATACCACTTACTTTAAATCCCATATCATTTCATTTCCTTACAAAAAAACAGGTGAAATTTGTGATTTCACATTTGAAATAGCTGTTTTCACATTTTGAGCTGGAAATTTCACATGTAAGAAAAAGAGACACATATTACATTTGGAGTTCACATGTGAACAACACCTTTTCACATGAGGAGAACAACATGTTTTCACCTAACATGTGATTTGAAAAAAAACGTCACATGAAAATCACATTTTTGATTGATCGAATTTGCACTCTCAGTGAAAAACTTTCACGTGAAAATCTAACTCTCACATGTGGAATTGTTATGTTATTACATGTCGCTTTTACATGTTGTCACGTTATCACATTAACTTCTCATTATCATATGTGAAATTCATTTTTTTTCTATAAGGGACAATCACACACACAGTCTCCATTCAATTCATTATCAACATCATAAAGTATAATAAGGAGGTTAACACATGCTGATGCAGAGACGGCTGCATCCTTGATCTTCAGGATGTTTAAAAGCCTTTGAATATGAGACGAGTCAAGGACTAAAGCTTTCCCAGCCTTAACCTTCATCCCTCCCTTCATCCCTCCTTTCCAACCTCGCCCTCCATCCTTCGCTCCCTCGCCATCATCATAAGTGCTACTGTACATATGCTGCACACCTCTCTCTCTCTCTCCCACTCTCTATTTCTCTCTCTCTCTCCCACTCTCTATTTCTCTCTCTCTCTCTCCCACTCTATTTCTCTCTCTCTCTCTCTCCCACTCTCTATTTCTCTCTCTCTCTCGCTCACTTTCACTTTTCTTTTCCACTTCCTCCCTCTCTCCAATGCCTTACTTCCTATTCAGTCTTTCACGTTTCCTCTATCCTTCCTCTGTTCGTTTTTTAACTCGATCACATTATTTCTATCTATTACAGACTAAAACCTTCAGAGAAAAACCCCCATATACATACAATATTGAACAGAGCCATCTGGCTGTAGAGCACAGGACACACAGAGAGGGAATCTTTAAAAACAGGGAAAGAAGATGTCCCTGAGGTATACACAGACAGAAAACTGAGGGAGAGTGAGTGCCTAGGCTCCAGTAATTACATCTAAACCTTTTATCTGTGTCTGAGGAATCTGATTATTCAATTAGTAAGAGACCACAGGCCCCAGAGCATTAGTCTATACCACTACCCTGCTTCTAACTCTCCCTGACTCCAACTCCATGCATCTCTCTCTCTCTCTCTTATCTCTCTTGATTGCTTCTTTATATCACTCTCTGCCTGTCTGAAATGGTCACCATTGTCCATTCTTCAGAAGCATCCCTCCTTCAGCCCAACAGAAACGAACTACATGAGTGATGTAACACTCCATGGTACTTATTAAATCTGATATGAGGGAGGGAGGGAGGGGGGGGGGGAGGGAGGGAGGGAGGGAGGGAGGGAGGGAGGGAGGGAGGGAGGGAGGGAGGGAGGGAGGGAGGGAGGGAGGGAGGGAGGGAGGGAGGGAGGGAGGGAGGGAGGGGGAGAGCTTAATGCAGTGTTAAAGTATTACATTAAAACCCTGGCATAGTGGAGTGGCCATTGAGGGTGGGAATTTGAGATGGAGGGATGGAGAAAAAGAGGGTGAGAATTTGAGATGGAGGGATGGAGAAAAAGAGGGTGAGAATTTGAGATGGAGGGATGGAGAAAAAGAAGGTGAGGAGTGAGAAAAAGAAAAGAGAGGGATAGGCTTTGTTCTATTTAGACTACTTTAGACAGTCACAGAGTAGGATAAAGAGAGAGGGAGAGAGAGAGAGAGAGAGAGAGAGAGAGAGAGAGAGAGAGAGAGAGAGAGAGAGAGAGAGAGAGAGAGAGGAACGGTGAGGGGAGAGAGATGGGGGGTAGAGAAAGAGAGGGGCTAAAAAGAGGGAGATAATGGAACAGTGATGGTAGAGAGAGGGGGTAAAGAGAGAGAGAGAGAGACTTTTGTGAGTGTAATGTTTACTGTAAATTTTTTATTTTTTATTTCACTTTTATTTATTATCTATTTCACTTGTTTTGGCAACGTAAACATATGTTTCCCATGCCAATAAAGACCTTTTGAATTTAATTGAAATGAGAGAGAGTGAATGGAACAGTGATGGGAGAAGGGGAGAGAGAGAGAGAGAATTTTATTGTTACTATTTTTATATTTAATTTTGTAATATTATTTACTGCCATTCTATATTATTATTTGTCATTGTTTATAATTTTATTACAATGTATATTGTATACATTGTTGCTTTGGCAATATTGACACAATGTTTTTCATGCCAATAAAGCAGCTTGAATTTGAATTTGAATTTGAGAGAAAGAGAAAGAGAAAGAGAAAGAGTGAAAGAGAGAGAGAGAGAGAGAGAGAGAGAGTGTGCGAGAGAGAGAGAGAGAGGTCATGATCAGATGAGCTCCTGCATTTTTCAGCATTTTCTTTAAAAAATATAGATTTAGAGTTAGTTAAACTTGGATTTTTTGTCAGGAACACATACAGGATGCTACCCTCTACAACATAACCCTAAATTCAAATCAAAACTCAAAACCTACAACCTGATTTTGGACGGAATTACGGAATCACCTGAAAGATTCACAACTACCAAGGATTATTACACAGCAAATTCTCTGGAAAACAACAGTAACCTGAAAACACCACCCAACCTGGAACTGAGTGAGTAATGTTTAGTCTGAAACTATATTCTATTGCCAAAAGCCAAGAAGAAAAATACATGACATTACTTTATAAGCATTGAATGAAACATAATTGCCAAGCTTGATACAGCTTCAACTAGCACTGACGTGTCAAGTGAGAGGTGTCAAAGACCATTAGCCCAACAATGGCAGGAGAGTCGAATAGTCTACCCCAACCAAATGGAGAGGCCTTAGAAGCTCCCTCCTGCTGTTCAGAGGTAATTAAAATACAGTACCCTGGGAGTGTAAAGAATGACAAGGCAAGAAAAGAGCACAAAATGAAGCTCCTTATGGAAAATCAAGAGACACTTTTTGCTGACTATTACAAAAATGGGAACATCAGCAACCTTATCTTCCACACAAACCATCCCCTGGCATGGCACAGTGCTATATTAGCACACTACCCCTCTGTTAAGAGAGGGGGGGTTAACGAGGGGTGGAAACTCAGGATACTTGACAACGAGGACTCTGAGTCAGCTAACATAAATCTATATAAGTCTGGAACAGTATTGGTACAGGGCAACCCCAAACAGTTTCAGCTGGACTTTCACCTAATCAAAGAATTAGCCCAGCAGGAGAAGCTCTCCCTTGATAAAGATACCCCCACCCCAAGCGGGTCAGACCAAAACTCTTCATCATATAACCCCACAGACGAGCAACCCTCAGCAGACAGTCAACCTCCCAGTACAGAGCACTTCTCCCTCATTGAAATGAAGGATAAATTCACCCAGCTGGAGGTAAGGCAGGTTGAGCTGGAACAGCAGGTGATTACACTCCAGTCAGCACAGACCCAGACAACAGTCCAGCACAACAACACCCCCTTAACCAGACCAGGAGAGCTGGAGGTGGAGAGAGACACATCTGGACTCTGGACAGTTAAGAGACAACTTCAACTGGAGAAAGAGCAGAAGCAGGAGCAGGAGCAGAACAGAGCACTAGAGGAGAGGATCAGACTGCTGGAGGAGAGGGAGAGGGGGATGGAGGAGAGGATCAGACTGCTGGAGGAGAGGTTGAGGGGGATGGCATGTGACAGAGAACAACCCACTAGGGAGGTGGCCATCCCCACAGAGAAGCCAGCAGAACAACCCACCTCATCACCCGACAAAAGTCTCGACACCACAGCAGAACAGTCCACACCAGACCCTGACCATAGAGTCAACATCACAGCAGAACAGACAAAAGAAAACCCCCAAGCCCAGCAGCTCTCACCCCCCCTGAGCACCCCCCCTGTCAGCCACCCTGATAGCCCTCCTGACAACCCCCCCACACCCACTGAGGACAAACACAAGACACAGATTTTTCTCCTTATGGACTCAAATGGGAAATTTATAGAAGAAAAAAAACTTTTTCCCAAACACAGTGTATCTAAACTCTGGTGTCCAAACACCCAGTGCGCCCTAGACCTTCTGTCTGAGGACAAACTAGACTCACCTAGCCACATAATAATACACACAGGCACAAACGACCTGAGAGCACAGCAGGAAAGGGTGGCCACAGCACTGAAGGGAGTGATTGAAAAAGCTTCTTCTACTTTCCCCAATGCACAAGTGGTTATCTCCACCCTGCTACCACGAAAAGACTTCCACCCTGCTACAATACAGTGGGTAAACGCAAGCATCTCCCGTGACTGTGCCTCAAAACCAAATGTTTTCCTGGCCCACCACTCCACCCTGGACTTGAACAGCCTCTATGACCAGGTCCACCTCTACAAGGCAGCAGTGCCCACCTTTGCCCGGACTCTAAAGGACATCGCTCTCAAACGCAGCCCCAACACTTCACACAGGAGCAACAGATCAATAGACACCCCACCCAGACCAGCGAGACACCCTCCAAGACCTTCAGCACCCCACCCTGGACCTACACATAGAGGACCCACGCCAAGAGGACCTACATCCAGACCACAGCACCCCCAGACACACCCCCACCCCAACCAATCAACACCCCCCCACATCAACCATGCCCACACCCAATTTAGGCCCCCTCAGATCAGACCTATGCCACTCCTGCCCACCCCATGCACCCCACCCCCGCAGAGAGGGCATCAACATGGAAGTCACACATACGCCCAGGTAGTGAGCGGGCAAACAGGCCCAACCCCCACTCTTACACTCGCCCAAGCCAACGGCATGTACCAGATGCTCAGCAGGCTCTGCTCACACTTACTGGCCTGAGGCCAAACCACGACCAACAACATTGGACACTTTATGGAACAAAAAGCCTTCACTATATCATCCTGGAATATCCAAGGCCTGAGGTCATCTGCCTTTGGCCTAAAGAGCAGGAACCCGGACTTCACCAAAGAAATCGGTAATGCAGACATTGTCATCCTGCAAGAAACCTGGTACAGAGGAGACGGACCCACTGGTTGCCCTCTAGGTTACAGAGAGCTGGTAGTCCCATCCACCAAACTACCAGGTGTGAAACAGGGAAGGGACTCAGGGGGAATGCTAATTTGGTATAGAGCAGACCTAACTCACTCCATTAAATTAATCAAAACAGGAACATTTTACATTTGGCTAGAAATTCAAAAGGAAATTATCTTAACAGAGAAAAATGTCCTCCTGTGTGCTACCTATATCCCCCCACTAGAATCCCCATACTTTAATGAAGACAGCTTCTCCATCCTGAAGGAGGAAATCAATCATTTCCAGGCCCAGGGACATGTATTAGTCTGTGGCGACCTAAATGCCAGAACTGGACAAGAACCTGACACCCTCAGCACACAGGGGGACAAACACCTGCCTGCAGGTGACAGCATTCCCTCCCCCATATGCCCCCCTAGGCACAACTATGACAACATAACCAACAAAAACGGGTCACAACTCCTGCAGCTCTGTCGCACGCTGGGTATGTACATAGTCAATGGTAGGCTTCGAGGGGACTCCTATGGTAGGTTCACCTATAGCTCATCTCTTGGCAGTAGCACTGTAGACTACTTTATCACTGACCTCAACCCAGAGTCTCTCAGAGCGTTCACAGTCAGCCCACTGACACCCCTATCAGACCACAGCAAAATCACAGTCTACTTGAACAGAGCAATACTCAATCATGAGGCATCAAAGCCAAAGGAACTGAGTAACATTAAGAAATGCTATAGATGGAAGGAATGCAGTTTGGAAACCTACCAAAACACAATTAGACAACAGCAAATTCAATCCCTTTTAGACAACTTCCTGGGTAAAACGTTCCACTGCAATAGTGAAGGTGTAAACTTGGCAGTAGAAAATCTTAACAGTATATTTGACCTCTCAGCTTCCCTGTCAAATCTAAAAATCTCAAATAGAAAACCAAAGAAAATGAACAACAATGACAAATGGTTTGATGAAGAATGCAAAAATCTAAGAAATAAATTGAGAAACCTGTCCAACCAAAAACATAGAGACCCGGAAAACCTGAGTCTACGCCTTCACTATGGTGAATCACTAAAACAATACAGAAATACACTACGGAAAAAGAAGGAACAGCACGTCAGAAATCAGCTCAATGTAATTGAAGAATCCATAGACTCTAACCACTTCTGGGAAAATTGGAAAACACTAAACAAACAACAACACGAAGAATTATCTATCCAAAATGGAGATGTATGGGTAAACCACTTCTCCAATCTTTTTGGCTCTATAACAAAGAATAAAGAGCAAAAACATATACATGATCAAATACAAATCCTAGAATCAACTATTAAAGACTACCAGAACCCACTGGATTCTCCAATTACCTTGAACGAGTTACAGGACAAAATAAAAACCCTCCAACCCAAAAAGGCCTGTGGTGTTGATGGTATCCTTAATGAAATGATCAAATATACAGACAACAAATTCCAATTGGCTATACTAAAACTCTTTAACATCGTCCTTAGCTCTGGCATCTTCCCCAATATTTGGAACCAAGGACTGATCACCCCAATCCACAAAAGTGGAGACAAATTTGACCCCAATAACTACCGTGGAATATGCGTCAACAGTAACCTTGGGAAAATACTCTGCATTATCATTAACAGCAGACTCGTACATTTCCTCAATGAAAACAATGTACTGAGCAAATGTCAAATTGGCTTTTTACCAAATTACCGTACAACAGACCATGTATTCACCCTACACACCCTAATTGACAACCAAACAAACCAAAACAAAGGCAAAGTCTTCTCATGCTTTGTTGACTTCAAAAAAGCCTTCGACTCAATTTGGCATGAGGGTCTGCTATACAAATTGATGGAAAGTGGTGTTGGGGGTAAAACATACGACATTATAAAATCCATGTACACAAACAACAAGTGTGCGGTTAAAATTGGCAAAAAACACACACATTTCTTCACACAGGGTCGTGGGGTGAGACAGGGATGCAGCTTAAGCCCCACCCTCTTCAACATATATATCAACGAATTGGCGCGGGCACTAGAACAGTCTGCAGCACCCGGCCTCACCCTACTAGACTCTGAAGTCAAATGTCTACTGTTTGCTGATGATCTGGTGCTTCTGTCACCAACCAAGGAGGGCCTACAGCAGCACCTAGATCTTCTGCACAGATTCTGTCAGACCTGGGCCCTGACAGTAAATCTCAGTAAGACCAAAATAATGGTGTTCCAAAAAAGGTCCAGTCGCCAGGACCACAAATTCCATCTAGACACTGTTGCCCTAGAGCACACAAAAAACTATACATACCTCGGCCTAAACATCAGCGCCACAGGTAACTTCCACAAAGCTGTGAACGATCTGAGAGACAAGGCAAGAAGGGCATTCTATGCCATCAAAAGGAACATAAATTTCAACATACCAATTAGGATCTGGCTAAAAATACTTGAATCAGTCATAGAGCCCATTGCCCTTTATGGTTGTGAGGTCTGGGGTCCGCTCACCAACCAAGATTTCACAAAATGGGACAAACACCAAATTGAGACTCTGCATGCAGAATTCTGCAAAAATATCCTCCGTGTACAACGTAGAACACCAAATAATGCATGCAGAGCAGAATTAGGCCGATACCCACTAATTATCAAAATCCAGAAAAGAGCCGTTAAATTCTACAACCACCTAAAAGGAAGCGATTCCCAAACCTTCCATAACAAAGCCATCACCTACAGAGAGATGAACCTGGAGAAGAGTCCCCTAAGCAAGCTGGTCCTAGGGCTCTGTTCACAAACACAAACACACCCCACAGAGCCCCAGGACAACAGCACAATTAGACCCAACCAAATCATGAGAAAACAAAAAGATAATTACTTGACACATTGGAAAGAATTAACAAAAAAACAGAGCAAACTAGAATGCTATTTGGCCCTAAACAGAGAGTACACAGTGGCAGAATACCTGACCACTGTGACTGACCCAAACTTAAGGAAAGCTTTGACTATGTACAGACTCAGTGAGCATAGCCTTGCTATTGAGAAAGGCCGCCGTAGGCAGACATGGCTCTCAAGAGAAGACAGGCTATGTGCTCACTGCCCACAAAATGAGGTGGAAACTGAGCTGCACTTCCTAACCTCCTGCCCAATGTATGACCATATTAGAGAGACATATTTCCCACAGATTACACAGATCCACAAAGAATTTGAAAACAAATCCAATTTTGATAAACTCCCATATCTACTGGGAGAAATTCCACAGTGTGCCATCACAGCAGCAAGATTTGTGACCTGTTGCCACAAGAAAAGGGCAACCAGTGAAGAACAAACACCATTGTAAATACAACCCATATTTATGCTTATTTATTTTAACTTGTGTGCTTTAACCATTTGTACATTGTTACAACACTGTATATATATAATATAACATTTGTAATGTCTTTATTGTTTTGAAACTTCTGTATGTGTAATGTTTACTGTTAATTTGTATTGTTTATTTCACTTTTGTATAATATCTACCTCACTTGCTTTGGCAATGTTAACACATGTTTCCCATGCCAATAAAGCCCCTTGAATTGAATTGAATTGAATTGAGAGAGAGAGAGAGAGAGAGAGAGAGAGAGAGAGAAAGAGACAGAGAAAGAGACAGAGAAAGAGACAGAGAAAGAGAAAGAGAGAGAGAGAAAGCGAGAGAGAGAGAGAGAGAGAGAGAGAGAAAGAGAGAGAGAGAGAGAGAAAGAGACAGAGAAAGAGAAAGAGAGAGAGAGAGAGAGAGAGAGAGAGAGAGAGACATACTGTCTAGTTAATCCTAGCATACTTTAAATACACTGAGAGATAAATAGAGCTCTGGCCATACCACTGACAGATGAATCACAGCACTATATAAGCCGTGTGTGTCCATTAGCAATCCATCCCTAACCCAGGCCTACTCACAGAGATGAAGTGTACTTATTAAAGAGATTCTCCAAGACAATTTATACTTTCTAGCCAGTAGTTCTGAAAGCCAAAAGTGGTCCCCGAAAATGATGTACTATGTCAGATATGTGCAGAGATGTGCACCATGTCACTGTTCTCTTTTTCTCTCTGCTGTGTGTGCATCTTGCTAGCTGTCACTCAAATGGCAAGGTGCTGGCTGGAACTGCATTTGCTAGGAGGATGGCCCACGTGGGGGAAATGTAGAGAAAATGGCACTGCACAGCTTCCAGTAAAAAGTCACTTTCAAAATAGGGATTTTGTGGTCATAGATTATGCATGTATTAACCACACATTGACAAACCATCCATCCCAAAGCGGGGGGTTAAAAACAACATACTAGTTTACAAAGTTCCAGAGCATGTCTTTAATTAAGAGAGAGAGAGAGAGAGAGAGAGAGAGAGAGAGAGAGAGAGAGAGAGAGAGAGAGAGAGAGAGAGAGAGAGAGAGAGAGAGAGAGAGAGAGAGAGAGAGAGAGAGAGAGAGAGAGAGAGAGAGAGAAAGAGAGAGAGAGAGAGAGAGAAAGAGAGAGAGAGAGAGAGAGAGAGAGAGAGAGAGAGAGAGAGAGAGAGAGAGAGAGAAAGAGAGAGAGAGACAGAGAGAGAGAGAGAGAGAGAGAGAGAGAGAGAGAGAGAGAGAGAGAGAGAGAGAGAGAGAGAGAGAGAGAGAGAGAGAGAGAGAGAGAGAGAGAGAGAGAGAAAGAGAGAGAGAGACAGAGAGAGACAGAGAGAGAGAGAGAGAGAGAGACAGAGAGAGAGAGAGAGAGAGAGAGAGAGACAGAGAGAGAGAGAGAGACTTACATCCAGACCACAGCACCCCCAGACACATCCACACCCCCACCCCAACCAATCAACACCCCCCCACATCAACCATGCCCACACCCCATTTAGGCCCCCTCAGATCAGACCTATGCCACTCCTGCCCACCCCATGCACCCCACCCCCGCAAAGAGAGCATCAACATGGAAGTCACACATACGCCCAGGTAGTGAGCGGGCAAACAGGCCCAACCCCCACTCTTACACTCGCCCAAGCCAACGGCATGTACCAGATGCTCAGCAGGCTCTGCTCACACTTACTGGCCTGAGGCCAAACCACACGGCCAACAACATTGGACACTTTATGGAACAAAAAGCCTTCACTATATCATCCTGGAATATCCAAGGCCTGAGGTCATCTGCCTTTGGCCTAAAGAGCAGGAACACGGACTTCACCAAAGAAATCGGTAATGCAGACATTGTCATCCTGCAAGAAACATGGTATAGCGGAGACGGACCCACTGGTTGCCCTCTAGGTTACAGAGAGCTGGTAGTCCCATCCACCAAACTACCAGGTGTGAAACAGGGAAGGGACTCAGGGGGAATGCTAATTTGGTATAGAGCAGACCTAACTCACTCCATTAAATTAATCAAAACAGGAACATTTTACATTTGGCTAGAAATTCAAAAGGAAATTATCTTAACAGAGAAAAATGTCCTCCTGTGTGCTACCTATATCCCCCCACTAGAATCCCCATACTTTAATAAAGACAGCTTCTCCATCCTGGAGGGGGAAATCAATCATTTCCAGGCCCAGGGACATGTATTAGTCTGTGGCGACCTAAATGCCAGAACTGGACAAGAACCTGACACCCTCAGCACACAGGGGGACAAACACCTGCCTGCAGGTGACAGCATTCCCTCCCCCATATGCCCCCCTAGGCACAACTATGACAACATAACCAACAAAAACGGGTCACAACTCCTGCAGCTCTGTCGCACGCTGGGTATGTACATAGTCAATGGTAGGCTTCGAGGGGACTCCTATGGTAGGTTCACCTATAGCTCATCTCTTGGCAGTAGCACTGTAGACTACTTTATCACTGACCTCAACCCAGAGTCTCTCAGAGCGTTCACAGTCAGCCCACTGACACCCCTATCAGACCACAGCAAAATCACAGTCTACTTGAACAGAGCAATACTCAATCATGAGGCATCAAAGCCAAAGGAACTGAGTAACATTAAGAAATGCTATAGATGGAAGGAATGCAGTTTGGAAACCTACCAAAAAACAATTAGGCAACAGCAAATTCAATCCCTTTTAGACAACTTCCTGGGTAAAATGTTCCACTGCAATAGTGAAGGTGTAAACTTGGCAGTAGAAAATCTTAACAGTATATTTGACCTCTCAGCTTCCCTATCAAATCTAAAAATCTCAAATAGAAAACCGAAGAAAATGAACAACAATGACAAATGGTTTGATAAAGAATGCAAAAATCTAAGAAATAAATTGAGGAACCTGTCCAACCAAAAACATAGAGACCCGGAAAACCTGAGTCTACGCCTTCACTATGGCGAATCACTAAAACAATACAGAAATACACTACGGAAAAAGAAGGAACAGCACGTCAGAAATCAGCTCAATGTAATTGAAGACTCCATAGACTCTAACCAATTCTGGGAAAATTGGAAAACACTAAACAAACAACAACACGAAGAATTATCTATCCAAAATGGAGATGTATGGGTAAACCACTTCTCCAATCTTTTTGGCTCTATAACAAAGAATAAAGAACAAAAACATATACATGATCAAATACAAATCCTAGAATCAACTATTAAAGACTACCAGAACCCATTGGATTCTCCAATTACCTTGAATGAGTTACAGGACAAAATAAAAACCCTCAAACCCAAAAAGACCTGTGGTGTTGATGGTATCCTTAATGAAATGATCAAATATACAGACAACAAATTCCAATTGGCTATACTAAAACTCTTTAACATCGTCCTTAGCTCTGGCATCTTCTCCAATATTTGGAACCAAGGACTGATCACCCCAATCCACAAAAGTGGAGACAAATTTGACCCCAATAACTACCGTGGAATATGCGTCAACAGTAACCTTGGGAAAATACTCTGCATTATCATTAACAGCAGACTCGTACATTTCCTCAATGAAAACAATGTACTGAGCAAATGTCAAATTGGCTTTTTACCAAATTACCGTACAACAGACCATGTATTCACCCTACACACCCTAATTGACAACCAAACAAACCAAAACAAAGGCAAAGTCTTCTCATGCTTTGTTGATTTCAAAAAAGCCTTCGACTCAATTTGGCATGAGGGTCTGCTATACAAATTGATGGAAAGTGGTGTTGGGGGTAAAACATACGACATTATAAAATCCATGTACACAAACAACAAGTGTGCGGTTAAAATTGGCAAAAAACACACACATTTCTTCACACAGGGTCGTGGGGTGAGACAGGGATGCAGCTTAAGCCCCACCCTCTTCAACATATATATCAACGAATTGGCGCGGGCACTAGAACAGTCTGCAGCACCCGGTCTCACCCTACTAGAATCCGAAGTCAAATGTCTACTGTTTGCTGATGATCTGGTGCTTCTGTCACCAACCAAGGAGGGCCTACAGCAGCACCTAGATCTTCTGCACAGATTCTGTCAGACCTGGGCCCTGACAGTAAATCTCAGTAAGACCAAAATAATGGTGTTCCAAAAAAGGTCCAGTCACCAGGACCACAAATTCCATCTAGACACCATTGCCCTAGAGCACACAAAAAACTATACATACCTCGGCCTAAACATCAGCACCACAGGTAACTTCCACAAAGCTGTGAACGATCTGAGAGACAAGGCAAGAAGGGCCTTCTATGCCATCAAAAGGAACATAAATTTCAACATACCAATTAGGATCTGGCTAAAAATACTTGAATCAGTCATAGAGCCCATTGCCCTTTATGGTTGTGAGGTCTGGGGTCCGCTCACCAACCAAGATTTCACAAAATGGGACAAACACCAAATTGAGACTCTGCATGCAGAATTCTGCAAAAATATCCTCCGTGTACAACGTAGAACACCAAATAATGCATGCAGAGCAGAATTAGGCCGATACCCACTAATTATCAAAATCCAGAAAAGAGCCGTTAAATTCTACAACCACCTAAAAGGAAGCGATTCCCAAACCTTCCATAACAAAGCCATCACCTACAGAGAGATGAACCTGGAGAAGAGTCCCCTAAGCAAGCTGGTCCTAGGGCTCTGTTCACAAACACAAACACACCCCACAGAGCCCCAGGACAACAGCACAATTAGACCCAACCAAATCATGAGAAAACAAAAAGATAATTACTTGACACATTGGAAAGAATTAACAAAAAAACAGAGCAAACTAGAATGCTATTTGGCCCTAAACAGAGAGTACACAGTGGCAGAATACCTGACCACTGTGACTGACCCAAACTTAAGGAAAGCTTTGACTATGTACAGACTCAGTGAGCATAGCCTTGCTATTGAGAAAGGCCGCCGTAGGCAGACATGGCTCTCAAGAGAAGACAGGCTATGTGCACACTGCCCACAAAATGAGGTGGAAACTGAGCTGCACTTCCTAACCTCCTGCCCAATGTATGACCATATTAGAGAGACATATTTCCCTCAGATTACACAGATCCACAAAGAATTCGAAAACAAATCCAATTTTGATAAACTCCCATATCTACTGGGTGAAATTCCACAGTGTGCCATCACAGCAGCAAGATTTGTGACCTGTTGCCACAAGAAAAGGGCAACCAGTGAAGAACAAACACCACTGTAAATACAACCCATATTTATGTTTATTTATTTTAACTTGTGTGCTTTAACCATTTGTACATTGTTACAACACTGCATATATATAATATGACATTTGTAATGTCTTTATTGTTTTGAAACTTCTGTATGTGTAATGTTTACTGTTCATTTTTATTGTTTATTTGACTTTTGTATATTACCTACCTCACTTGCTTTGGCAATGTTAACACATGTTTCCCATGCCAATAAAGCCCCTTGAATTGAATTGAATTGAATTGAGAGAGAGAGAGAGAGAGAGAGAGAGAGAGAGAGAGAGAGAGAGAGAGAGATAGAGGAGAAGAGAAATCTCTTTCGTGCTGTTGGAGACATTGCATCATCATGTTGCTCCATTAGATGGAGACGTGGTCAGGCTGCAGAGTAGGACACAGTGAATCAGCAAGACCGCACACACACACACACATGTACACACACACACACACACACACACACACACACACACACACACACACACACACACACACACACACACACACACAGACACACACACACACACACACACACACACACACACACAGACACACACACATGCACATACACACACAGTAACACTGACCTATAAAGAGGTAAAAGCATTATATTGCTGAACCTGTCAGTAATAGTAGTGTAGCCAAGCTGTACCAGACTATGGGTCCAAGCTGTACCAGACTACAGGTCCTAGCTGTACCACACTACGGGTCCAAGCTGTACCAGACTACAGGTCCTAGCTGTACCAGACTACAGGTCCTAGCTGTACCAGACTACAGGTCCTAGCTGTACCAGACTACAGGTCCTAGCTGTACCAGACTACAGGTCCTAGCTGTACCAGACTACAGGTCCAAGCTGTACCAGACTACAGGTCCTAGCTGTACCAGACTACAGGTCCTAGCTGTACCAGACTACAGGTCCAAGCTGTACCAGACTACAGGTCCTAGCTGTACCAGACTACAGGTCCTAGCTGTACCAGACTACAGGTCCAAGCTGTACCACACTACGGGTCCAAGCTGTACCAGACTACAGGTCCTAGCTGTACCAGACTACAGGTCCTAGCTGTAGCAGACTACAGGTCCTAGCTGTACCAGACTACAGGTCCTAGCTGTACCAGACTACAGGTCCTAGCTGTACCAGACTACAGGTCCTAGCTGTACCAGACTACAGGTCCAAGCTGTACCAGACTACAGGTCCTAGCTGTACCAGACTACAGGTCCTAGCTGTACCAGACTACAGGTCCAAGCTGTACCACACTACGGGTCCAAGCTGTACCAGACTACAGGTCCTAGCTGTACCAGACTACAGGTCCAAGCTGTACCAGACTACAGGTCCTAGCTGTACCAGACTACAGGTCCTAGCTGTACCAGACTACAGGTCCAAGCTGTACCAGACTACAGGTCCTAGCTGTACCAGACTACAGGTCCTAGCTGTACCAGGCTACAGGTCCTAGCTGTACCAGACTACAGGTCCAAGCTGTACCAGACTACAGGTCCTAGCTGTACCAGACTACAGGTCCTAGCTGTACCAGACTACAGGTCCAAGCTGTACCAGACTACAGGTCCTAGCTGTACCAGACTACAGGTCCTAGCTGTACCAGACTACAGGTCCAAGCTGTACCAGACTACAGGTCCAAGCTGTACCACACTATGGGTCCAAGCTGTACCAGACTACAGGTCCTAGCTGTACCAGACTACAGGTCCTAGGTGTACCAGACTACAGGTCCAAGCTGTACCAGACTACAGGTCCTAGCTGTACCAGACTACAGGTCCTAGCTGTACCAGACTACAGGTCCTAGCTGTACCAGACTACAGGTCCTAGCTGTACCAGACTACAGGTCCTAGCTGTACCAGACTACAGGTCCTAGCTGTACCAGACTACAGGTCCAAGCTGTACCAGACTACAGGTCCTAGCTGTACCAGACTACAGGTCCTAGCTGTACCAGACTACAGGTCCTAGCTGTACCAGACTACAGGTCCTAGCTGTACCAGACTACAGGTCCTAGCTGTACCAGGCTACAGGTCCTAGCTGTACCAAGTAGTAGAGCTCTCTCCTCTCCCTGCCCCAGCTCTCTCCTCTCCCTGCCCCAGCTCTCTCCTCTCCCTGCCCCAGCTCTCTTGTACCAGGCTACAGGTCCTAGCTGTACCAGGCTACAGGTCCTAGCTGTACCAGACTACAGGTCCTAGCTGTACCAGACTACAGGTCCTAGCTGTACCAGACTACAGGTCCTAGCTGTACCAGACTACAGGTCCTAGCTGTACCAGACTACAGGTCCAAGCTGTACCAGACTACAGGTCCTAGCTGTACCAGGCTATAGGTCCTAGCTGTACCAGACTACAGGTCCTAGCTGTACCAGACTACAGGTCCTAGCTGTACCAGGCTACAGGTCCTAGCTGTACCAGACTACAGGTCCTAGCTGTACCAGGCTACAGGTCCTAGCTTTACCAGACTACAGGTCCTAGCTGTACCAGACTACAGGTCCTAGCTGTACCAGACTACAGGTCCTAGCTGTACCAGACTACAGGTCCAAGCTGTACCAGACTACAGGTCCTAGCTGTACCAGGCTACAGGTCCTAGCTGTACCAGACTACAGGTCCAAGCTGTACCCGACTACAGGTCCTAGCTGTACCCGACTACAGGTCCTAGCTGTACCAGGCTACAGGTCCTAGCTGTACCAGGCTACAGGTCCTAGCTGTACCAGACTACAGGTCCTAGCTGTACCAGGCTACAGGTCCTAGCTTTACCAGACTACAGGTCCTAGCTGTACCAGACTACAGGTCCTAGCTGTACCAGACTACAGGTCCTAGCTGTACCAGACTACAGGTCCTAGCTGTACCAGACTACAGGTCCTAGCTGTACCAGGCTACAGGTCCTAGCTGTACCAGTCTACAGGTCCTAGCTGTACCAGGCTACAGGTCCTAGCTGTACCAGACTACAGGTCCTAGCTGTACCAGACTACAGGTCCTAGCTGTACCAGACTACAGGTCCTAGCTGTACCAGACTACAGGTCCTAGCTGTACCAGGCTACAGGTCCTAGCTGTACCAGTCTACAGGTCCTAGCTGTACCAGGCTACAGGTCCTAGCTGTACCAGTCTACAGGTCCTAGCTGTACCAGGCTACAGGTCCTAGCTGTACCAGACTACAGGTCCTAGCTGTACCAGTCTACAGGTCCTAGCTGTACCAGGCTACAGGTCCTAGCTGTACCAGACTACAGGTCCTAGCTGTACCAGGCTACAGGTCCTAGCTGTACCAGACTACAGGTCCTAGCTGTACCAGGCTACAGGTCCTAGCTGTACCAGACTACAGGTCCTAGCTGTACCAGGCTACAGGTCCTAGCTGTAC
Source organism: Salvelinus alpinus (assembly GCF_045679555.1). NCBI lineage: Eukaryota > Metazoa > Chordata > Actinopteri > Salmoniformes > Salmonidae > Salvelinus > Salvelinus alpinus. Next base: position 40,307,002 of record NC_092102.1, on the reverse strand, counting down.
CAGACTACAGGTTAGGCTAACTATCTTCTCTTTCTCCATGCCGCTCTCACTGAGATGAATCCCTGTCTCCATGAAAGGAGGGGAGACATTCTGAGCTGGTATAGAAATGTGAAGAAATAGAGCAGAAATTATTATATTATCAAGTAGTAGAGCTCTCTCCTCTCCCTGACCCAGCTCTCTCCTCTCCCTGCCCCAGCTCTCTCCTCTCCCAGCCCCAGCTCTCTCCTCTCCCAGCCCCAGCTCTCTCCTCTCCCTGCCCCAGCTCTCTCCTCTCCCTGCCCCAGCTCTCTCCTCTCCTAGCCCCAGCTCTCTCCTCTCCCAGCCCCAGCTCTCTCCTCTCCCAGCCCCAGCTCTCTCCTCTCCCTGCCCCAGCTCTCTCCTCTCCCTGCCCCAGCTCTCTCCTCTCCTAGCCCCAGCTCTCTCCTCTCCTCTCCCAGCCCCAGCTCTCTCCTCTCCCAGCCCCAGCTCTCTCCTCTCCCTGCCCCAGCTCTCTCCTCTCCTAGCCCCTCCATCCCTCTCTCCCTCCCCCACTCACTCACTGTCTTCCCTCCCTCCAGTCCTCCATCCCTCCCCCCCTCACTCCCTCCCTCCCCCACTCACTCACTGTCTCCCTCCCTCCAGTCCTCCATCCCTCCCTCCCCCACTCACTCACTGTCTTCCCTCCCTCCAGTCCTCCATCCCTCCCTCCCCCACTCACTCACTGTCTCCCTCACTCCCTCCAGTCTTCCATCCCTCCACCCCTCCCCCACTCACTCACTGTCTCCCTCACTCCCTCCATCCCTCCCTCCCCCTGCTGTAAAGCCCTATCCGCAAAGGGAAATTAGATTACTGGGATTCATATACACGGGGATCACACACTGCATTACATAACATGGTCAAACAGAGGGACAGTGTGTGTGTGTGTGTGTGTGTGTGTGTGTGTGTGTGTGTGTGTGTGTGTGTGTGTGTGTGTGTGTGTGTGTGTGTGTGTGTGTGTGTGTGTGTGTGTGTGTGTGTGTGTGCGTGTGCGTGTGTATGACAGTGTGTGTGTGTGACAGTGTGATTGGGGGTCATTCTAAAATAAGCTCATATCTCTCTGGAGTAAAGGTTGGAGAATACATACACAGTTTTTTTTCTTCATATTCAATCACACATACAATCCACAGCCCAGACAATCCAGACAATCCACAGCCCAGACAATCCAGACAATCCACAGCCCAGACAATCCAGACAATCCACAGCCCAGACAATCCAGACAATCCACAGCCCAGACAATCCAGACAATCCACAGCCCAGACAATCCAGACAATCCACAGCCCAGACAATCCAGACAATCCACAGCCCAGACAATCCACAGCCCAGACAATCCAGACAATCCACAGCCCAGACAATCCAGACAATCCACAGCCCAGACAATCCAGACAGTCCACAGCCCAGCGTACCTTCACCATCACATCACAGCGCTGTGTCTGCATCCCACCTCCAGGCGGCACTGGTTGGACTGACTGGTAAGGTGGAGCCAACACACACACACACACACACACACACACACACACACACACACACACACACACACACACACACACACACACACACACACACACACACACACACACACACACACACACACACACGGCGGTCCATCGCAGTCAAGATTGACGCACACAAACGGATGAAGTTAAATAGTATTCTATTTAGTTAAATAGTATTCTATGCACATGAGGCACAGAGGGCATCTTACGACAGTCACAAACACAAACAAAGCTAAGGGCAAGGAAGAAAGAGATGCATATGTCACGACTTCCGCCGAAAGTTGGTGCCTCTCCTTGTTCGGGCGGCGTTCGGCGGTCGACGTCACCGGCTTTCTAGGCTCCACCGATCTACATTTCTTTTTCCATTTGTTTTGTCACGTTTGAATTATTTCCCTATTTAACCCTCTGGAGCCATCATGGTTTTGTGCGTGTTTATTGTTGTCAGTTGTCTCGTTTATGTGATTCTGGATTTTCGTTCTCCTTGTTGGAAGATTATTTTTGAGTAAAGTTACTATTATTACTCATCTCTGTGTCCTGCGCCTGACTCCGCCTTACCCACATCACCTAGACTCTGACAACATAGAAACACAGAGAGAGAGAGAGAGAGAGACAGAGAGAGCGAGAGAAAGAGAAAGGGAGAAAAAGAGAGAGCGAGAGAGAGAGGGAGAGAGACAGAGGTGCAAAGAGTTCTGAGAGGTATATAGAGAGTGGGATGAACAAGACTGGAGAAAGAAAAAGCCACCAAGGGTAACGATCATGCTCCGGACCGGATTGTGTGTGCACGTGTGCATGTGTGCATGTATAATGTGTGTGTGTGTACCAAGGGATCCGGTCCTGTGCAGGGTGAGGTAGGGCCTGTCGCGGTCCAGGCCTGGGTTGTCTCTGCGCAGGGCAGCGGTGCGGCCAAGGTGGCCAGCGTACTGACGCAGGAAGGACGGAGCGCTGTGAGAGGCTGGGGGATGTATACTAACAGGACGCACCACCATGGGCTCTGAGAGAGAGAAGGAGGGAGAGAGGGAGGGAAGGGTAGAGAGAGAGAAGGAGGGAGAGAGAGAGGGAAGGGTAGAGAGAGAAGGAGGGAGAGAGGGAAGGGTAGAGAGAGAGGTAGGAGGGAGGGAGAGGGATGGGTAGAGAGAGAGGGAGAGAGAGAGAGAGAGAGAGAGAGAGAGAGAGAGAGAGAGAGAGAGAGAGAGAGAGAGAGAGAGAGGGAGAGAGAGAGAGAGAGAGAGGGAGAGAGAGAGGGAGGGAGGGAGGGAGGGAGGGAGGGAGGGAGGGAGGGAGGGAGGGAGGGAGGGAGGGAGGGAGGGGTAAAGAGAGAGGGAGGAAGGGGAGAGGGAAGGGTAGAGAGAGAGGGAGGAGGGAGAGAAAGGGAGAAAAGAGGGGACAGATAAAGACCAGGCAGAAGGAGCTGACAGCAGAGATATGAACAGAAGCAGTAGTCATGTTAGTAGAGGGAGCTGACAGCAGAGATATGAACAGAAGCAGTAGTCATGTTAGTAGAGGGAGCTGACAGCAGAGATATGAACAGAAGCAGTAGTCATGTCTTAGTGACAGTCGTAGTGTTAAAGAGGGAGTAAAGGGGGGATGAGTATCCAGAGGATAAAAGAGGACTAACAAGAAAGACAGGCAGAGCAGGGAGGAAGAGAGGCCTCAAGGAGACAGGCGTGGACTGCTAAGGATAGACAGATGGACAGTGACAGGTACAATCTGATGAAGAGGGGACAAAGAACACAGCAAGCAAATACAGGCAGGGGATGGGACAGGCAGAGACAGACTGAGGGACATCCATTGATGAAATGGCAGGAGCAATCAACCAACTGACCACTGAGAACCAGTGGTGTAGTGGTGGGTAAACGCAAGTAAACACGTTTATTTTTGCCCAACAGTTTACACACCTTTTGTGAAAAAATGCAATGAAAGTATAGGGATCGTTACTTTTTTCACCACGACCGGCGATCAGAGTTTCCCCACCTATATTTCTACCACTACATCAATGCTGAGAGAGTGCACTAAAAACAATATACTTATCATGCTGTGGGTGGACCAATGACCAATGAGGATGGAGATGAAAAAACTCAACAAAAAAAGAGAACTGTGTGGGTGTCTGCTCTTTTTCAATTCATCCCTAATTCCTCTGCTTCTTAAACCCCTAAATATACCCTTAAACCAGGGCTTTGATTTCCCTCTGCATTGGCCCAATTTATCCCTGACTCTAAGCATTCACTGTTATCACTGTTCCTAGAACAGCCTGTACCCCACTGAGCCAGATCTGAAGCCTGTTTGAGCAGGGCGAGAGAACAAATCCCAGATCAGCCGTTAGAGCGGTGAGCACTCAGACCAATTAACACCATGGCAGATTGGGTGAACATTTACAACAGATTCAGTGTTAGAGCTTTCTAACATGTTGACAGGTACATAAAGAAAGAGGGAGAGAGAGAGAGAGAGAGAGAGAGAGAGAGAGAGAGAGAGAGAGAGAGAGAGAGAGAGAGAGAGAGAGAGAGGGAGAGTGAGTGACAGAGAGAGAGAGAGACAGAGAGTGACAGAGTGACAGAGGGAGAGAGAGAGACAGAATGAGAGAGGGGGAGTGACAGAGAGCGAGAGAGAGTGACAGAGGGAGAGAGAGAGAGAGAGAGAGGGAGAGAGAGAGAGGGAGAGAGAGAGAGAGAGAGAGAATGAGAGAGGGAGAGAGAAAGAGAGAGAGGGAGAGGTCTCTCAAACCCTCCCTCTCGTTCTATCATTATTTTCCTTCCTCCCTCACTCTGTCTCATGTCCCTCAGGAAGCTAACTGTCATAACCCTGGATAATAGAGACCGACGGGATGACGAGAGAGAAGGAGAGAGGGAGGTAAAAATAGGAGTGAAAGTGATGTAGGTAGTGCTGCTATGGAATGAATAAGGGAGCAGCAGAGAGATATGATGTCTGGGCAGAGGAGCATCCAAACTGCATCCTAAATGATAACATTACTGCTAGGGTACGAGAGAGCGTACCAATAACACATCATCCTAGATGAATGACATGCTGCTTTCTCCTTCCTCCTCCTTTCTCTGACCCCCCCCCCCCCCCCCCCCCCCCCCCCCCCATTACAGTCACAGAAGTTCCAAAAGAATAAAGACATTTCAAATGTCATATTATGTCTATATACAGTGTTGTAACGATTCTCCCTCTCTCTCTCAGGAACAGCTGAGGCTCTGTGTTCTGACCTGCTTTTGGTCTGTAGCAGGGAGACACACACACACAGGTGAAGCAGCCCACAACACTGACCGCAATGACCTGCAGTACTGCTGTCTTCCCACCAGATGGTGTAGGACACCACATCCCCAGCTCAGTGCAGTACTGTCCTACTTCCACTCTGATGAGTGCTGACTCCTGCAGGATGGGATAGGGCCAGACAGAGGCAGTCTGCAGGGAGGAGTCCTTATCAATACACCACAATCTGCTCAGCGTGACTGACTGATGAGCTGCATGTATCACTGTAACACAATGCAATCACCACCACGGCACTGTAAATGCTCCTAACTAGGAGTACACTGGTCAGATAGCAATGACTGGCTTCCATTACATCCCCCTCCACTCACCACTCCACACCACTCCCGGCCCAATGCACAGTGAGGATGATGACGATGAAGATGAGGATGAGGTTGAGGAAGGTGTTAGGGTGTAGTGCAGTCCGTTCCATCTCTGCCAAACATGCAGGATTGTTCACAATTTGTCGGTTTATGTCCCCTTAGTGTATTAGTCCATTTATTTATTTGTGTGTGTGTGTGTGTGTGTGTGTGTGTGTGTGTGTGTGTGTGTGTGTGTTTGTGTGTGTGTGTGTTTGTGTTTGTGTTTGTGTTTGTGTGTGTGTGTGTGTGTGTGTGTGTGTGTGTGTGTGTGTGTGTGTGTGTGTGTGTGTGTGTGTGTGTGTGTGTGTGTGTCTCACCGTTTTCTCTGGCTGCAGAGGGCTCGTCCAGAGTCATCTGCTCGGCCAGTTCAGACAGCGAGTCATCTACGGGCCGGGTGCTACGGAGAGACATGGACAGCCTCCGCTTGATGATCTTCATCCTGTCCATCTCACACACACAGCCAGGGGCCCACGGCCTGGTTGAGAGAGACACAATAATAACACATTACATCTTCAAATCTTCTTTAAGTCATCATCTTCACCATCATCATCATTAATAATACATTCAGATTCTCATACGGGAACTGCACTGTATTCAGAGCTCTAAAGTGCAACCATGTTGGAGTTTTCATTTAGTAGCACCAGTGTGCCTTGGAAAAATAAATCCCCCAGATAATAATTGTTGTAATGATGTTTCGCTGCACCGTTGATCCCGAGCGCAGATTCATTCGCCTCATGGCTGCACCATTACTACAGCAGAAAGTGCTTGATTCTATCTGGAAACTGTTCAAAAGATCCCATATTACCAGAGCACTGTTTCTCTTCCTATCGTGGATTGGGGGGGGGTCGCATTTTACCTTCATAAACCATGTCTCTGGCCATTCTAAAACTACTCGCGGCCCGTTATTAGTCACATGCGCCAAATACAACAGGTGTAGTAGACCTTACAGTGAAATGCTTACTTACAAGCCCTTAACCAACAGCGCAGTAAAAATATTTACAATTTTTTAAATAAATAAAAATATATTTAAAAAAGTAACACAATAAAATAACAATAATGAGGATATATATTAGGGGTACTGGTACCGAGTCAGTGTGCGGGGGTACAGGTTAGTCGAGGTAATTGAGGTGATGTAGGTAGGGGTAAAGTGACTATGCATAGATAATAAACAGCGAGTAGCAGCACCGTAAAAAAGGGGGGGAATCAATGCAAATAGTCCAGGTAGCCATTTGATTAGCTGTTCAGCACTCATATGACCTGGGGGTAGAAGCTGTTAAGGAGCCTTTTGGACCTCGACTTGGCGCTCCGGTACCGCTTGCAATGCGGTAGCAGAGAGAACAGTCTATGACTAGGTTGGCTGGAGACATGACAATTTTTAGAGCCTTCCTCTGACACCGCCTGGTATAGAGGTCCTGGATGGCAGGAAGCTTGATCCCAGTGATGTACTGGGCCGTTCACACTACCCTCTGTAGCGCCTTGCGGTCGGTTGCCGAGCAGTTTCCATACCAGGTGTTGATGCAACCAGTCAGGATGCTCTCGATGGTAAAGGTGTAGAAACTTTTGAGGATCTGAGGACCCATGCCAAATCTTTTCAGTCACACTGGGGGTGTGCGCAGCCCTCCTTTTCTTATAGTCCACGATCAGCTCCTTTGTCTTGATCATGTTGAAGAAGAGGTTGTTGTCCTGGCAGTGACATCCTCCCTATAGGCTGTCTCATCGTTGTCGGTGATCAGGCCTACCACCGTTGTATCGTCGGCAACCTTAATGATGGTTTTGGAATCATGCTTGGCCATGGAGTCATGGGTGAACAGGGATTACAGGAGGGGACTAAGCACTCACCCCTGGAAGGCCCCCGCATTGAGGATCAGTGTGTTCTTGGGCACAGGGACTATGGTAGTCTGCTTGAAACATGTAGGTATTACAGACTCGGTCAAGGACAGGTTGAAACTGTCAGTGAACACACTTTCCAGTTGGTCAACGCATGCTCTGTGTACACGTCTTGGTAATCTTTCTGGCCCTGCAGCCTTGTGAATCTTGACCTGTTTAAAGGTCTTACTCACATCGGCTACGGAGAGCGTGATCATAAGGTCAGCCGGGAACAGCTGGTGCTCTCATGCATGCTTCAGTGTTGCTTGCCTTGAAGCGCATAGAAGTCATTTAGCTCGTCTGGTAGGCTCGTGTCACTGTGCAGCTATCGGCTGGGCTTCATTTTGTAGTCCATAATACTTTGCAAGCCCGACGAGCGTCAAAGCCAGTGTAGTAGGATTCAATCTTAGTCCTGTATTGATGCTTTGCCTGTTTGATGGTTCGTCAGAGGGCATAGAGGTTATCTTGTAAGCGTCCAGGTTAGTGTCCTGCTCCTTGTAAAAAGGCAGCTCTACCATTTAACTCAGTGCGGATGGTGCCTGTAATCCATGGCTTCTGGTTGGGGTATGTACATATGGTCACTGTGGGGACGATGTAATCGATGCACTTATTGATGAAGCCGGTGACTGTTGTGGTATACTCCTCAATGCCATTGGATGAATCCCGGAACATGCTCCAGTCTGTGCTAACAAAACAGTCCTGTAGCTTAGCATCTGTGTCATCTGACCACTTCCATATTGAGCGAGTCACTGGTACTTCCTGCTTTAAAAAAAATTGTGGGGGGGTGTTTACCCCCTTTTTCTCAGCAATTTCGTGATATCCAATTACGGTCTTGTCTCATCGCTGCAACTCCCCAAAGGGCTCGGGAGAGGCGAAGGTCGAGTGACGCGTCCTCTGAAACATGACCCGCCAAGCAGCACTTCTTAACACCCGCCCACTTAACCCGGAAGCCATCCGCACCAATGCGTCAGAGGAAACTCCGTTCAACTGACGACCGAAGTCAGCCTGCAGGCGCCTGGCCCGGCACTAGGAGTTGCTAGGGAGAGATGAACCAAGTAAAGCCCCCACTTGCTAAACCCTCCCCTAACCCGGATGACGCTGGGCCAATTGTGCGTCGCACTATGGGACTCCAGGTCAAGGCCATTTGTGACACAGCCTGGGATCGAGTAAAGGTGGGGTTTTATGGCTGATCTTTTGCATGTCATCATCACAAACTTCACGTTCTTAAAAGGACAGTGCACAATTGTCAGTGTATCTCAATAGGAAGATAGGTTTCTACATTATGTAAAAGCACTAACATTCCACATGTTTTTTTATTTATTTCAATTACAGGAATTTGTATCAACATTATAGCTTTTTATAATTAACAAATGTCTTTACAGTGTTACATATGTGTTTTTACGGCACAATCAATCGATTTAAAAAATATATTTTCTGGTGCTCTTATATTTTATGTTGTGCTCCTAACTTTTTAAAATTGGGAGCACAAGTGCTACAAATGAAAAATGTAAATATATATTTGTAATAATGACAATTTCAACAATTCTGAATGAACAATGAACACTTTTATTTTAACCTAATATAATACATCAATAAAATGACAATTAAATCCATTATAATCCCACTTTCTAGCACAATAAATCTGAATACTTTTGCAAGATACTGTAAATACACACACATATATGAGGAATACATAAGCCCACAAACACACAAACAAAGCAACCCAACAAAGCCTGACTATATGCAGAGGAGACCCCCTGTTGGCTCCATGGCAGCCGAGCCAGCTGTGCCATGGTATAAACACTACTCATTAACTACAGCATTCAACACAGCCAATCCATCCAACACAATCACTGGCTTACATACAGTATAGAGTGTATACTGTGTGTCTTTGTGCATGGGTGTGTGTTTATGAGTGTGTGTTTGGGGAGGGGATTAATATGTCCCCCAAAATATGTGTGCAAGCTTTTTGAGTTTGAGTCACAGAGTGTGTGTGTGTGTGTGTGTGTGTGTGTGTGTGTGTGTGTGTGTGTGTGTGTGTGTGTGTGTGTGTGTGTGTGTGTGTGTGTGTGTGTGTGTGTGTGTGTGTGTGTGTGTGTGTTTGAGTCACTCAATCTGTATGTTATGTTTCTCTGTCTCTTGTTCCTGCCCCCCTCTCCTCTCTGCTGGCCTGAAGGGAGAGGCGACCATGGCTGAGTATTTCTGTCTCTGCTCCACTTCCCTGCCCCATAGGGCTCGCGACTCTCTCTCTCTCGGCACCCTGCTCTTTGTGTGTCCAACCTTAGACGTTTCAACAAAAGCCATTCATCCTTTCAGTCTGTCTTTCAGCGCTATAGAGGCACATGGATATCTCACAGTGACGTATTCACACACAATGCTATATCAAAATCTGGATCTTGAAACTTACTCAGTAAGACAAACCTTGTGCTATGAATGTGAATTTGCAATAATGTAACTCTATGCAACAAAAAAAACATGATGAACTTGACACTAATTCATACACACTCTCTCACAGCAAGAGGAGAATGTTGTATTGTCTGCCCATTGAGACTCCCGGAGAGAGAGAGACAAGGAAAGGGGGAGAAAGAGGTTTTAATTTCAGTCCATCCAACTCTGAATTATCTGCAGTGAATAAATCCCCCGCTTATTTGCATGTTTCCCAGAGTCCATAAGGAGATAAGCATACGATTGGCTGATTGGATAAATTTCCTATGTGAACTCTGTGACCTATCGTCATCCAGGAATTAGGAGAAGAAAGCGATTTTGGGTACACATGCTAATGCAAACACACACACAATAATGAATGGTTTCACCAGGCTGGTCTTATCTCTGTTGAATTACCATGAGCAGTAATGCCATGTGAATATCATTAACCATTGGAAGAGGAAAACACACCCTTTTCCGGGGGGTTGCATATGGGGAACTGTTTGAGTGTTACAAGCCCCTGGTCTAATAGGATGCTACCTCACCAGCCTGTGTAGTTGTAACACCGTCCATCTCTGCCACTTCAGACCGAAAACTCAAAGCTGTGTTCCAAACAACACAACCCTGTTCAATTACTTTTTAACAAAAACCTTTGGACATATTAAAAGTCCCATGTTCACATACCCTGTACTCATTCTTATCTTTAGCTAATATGTTATGTAAACCATTCTCAGATTCTAGATGCTGACCAGTCTATATAGCTGCTCGACTTTGCCAGATAAGGTCTGTGCTTCCTGCTATGACATCATCTCTCCCAGATGGACTTGGTACCAGGAAGCATTTGGCAGAAGTGTGCCAGAAAATGTGGTCTATGACATGTTCTGCTGCTGACCCCACATGACTCAGGTTATCCAACATACTGGCCGTATCCGACAGCTTCAAAACCGTGATGTATCATGAGTAAACGGTGACTGACTGATAGATCTACAAATAATATTGAGTAGTTATTTATGATGCAAGGTAATTGTAGATCAGTCAGTCTCAACTCGTCTTTGAAGTCGGCTGTAAGTTTGAACGCGCCCATTGACTCACAACAGAGGCCTAGCAGTCACAGTCACAGAGTTTGGCCCTGTGAGCATTACACTCACTACATGGAATAGACCTACCTTGTGTTACGTAGTACACTTACCAACGTAAATGTTGCTTTCCAACTAAATGCAAAGATGTGAGTAAAAGTGATCATTTCTACACAATGGCATGTACCTACTACGCTAACGTGTAATTACATAGATTATTCAAATGATAGTTACACTGGTCGGTATAAGGCCTACCGACTGGTTAGTATAAGGCCTACTGTCTGGTTAGGCCAACTGACTGGTCGGTATAAGGCCTACTGACTGGTTGGTATAAGGCCTACTGACTGGTTAGTATAAGGCCTACTCACTGGTTGGTATAAGGCCTACTGACTGGTTAGTATAAGCCTACTCACTGGTTAGTATAAGGCCTACTGACTGGTTGGTATAAGGCCTACTGACTGGTTGGTATAAGGCCTACTGACTGGTTGGTATAAGGCCTACTGACTGGTTGGTATAAGGCCTACTCACAGGTTGGTATAAGGCCTACTCACTGGTTGGTATAAGGCCTACTGTCTGGTTAGGCCTACTGACTGGTCGGTATAAGGCCTACTGACTGGTTGGTATAAGGCCTACTGACTGGTTAGTATAAGGCCTACTCACTGGTTGGTATAAGGCCTACTGACTGGTTGGTATAAGGCCTACTGACTGGTTAGTATAAGGCCTACTCACTGGTTGGTATAAGGCCTGCTCACTGGTTGGTATAAGGCCTACCGACTGGTTAGTATAAGGCCTACTGTCTGGTTAGGCCAACTGACTGGTCGGTATAAGGCCTACTGACTGGTTAGTATAAGGCCTACTCACTGGTTGGTATAAGGCCTACTGACTGGTTAGTATAAGCCTACTCACTGGTTAGTATAAGGCCTACTGACTGGTTGGTATAAGGCCTACTGACTGGTTGGTATAAGGCCTACTGACTGGTTGGTATAAGGCCTACTGACTGGTTGGTATAAGGCCTACTCACAGGTTGGTATAAGGCCTACTCACTGGTTGGTATAAGGCCTACTGTCTGGTTAGGCCTACTGACTGGTCGGTATAAGGCCTACTGACTGGTTGGTATAAGGCCTACTGACTGGTTAGTATAAGGCCTACTCACTGGTTGGTATAAGGCCTACTGACTGGTTGGTATAAGGCCTACTGACTGGTTAGTATAAGGCCTACTCACTGGTTGGTATAAGGCCTGCTCACTGGTTGGTATAAGGCCTACTCACAGGTTGGTATAAGGCCTACTGACTGGTTAGTATAAGGCCTACTCACTGGTTAGTATAAGGCCTACTGACTGGTTGGTATAAGGCCTACTGACTGGTTGGTATAAGGCCTACTGACTGGTTGGTATAAGGCCTACTGACTGGTTAGTATAAGGCCTACTGACTGGTTAGTATAAGGCCTACTCACTGGTTGGTATAAGGTCTACTCACTGGTTTGTATAAGGCCTACTCACAGGTTAGTATAAGGACTACTGACTGGTTGGTATAAGGCCTACTCACAGGTTAGTATAAGGCCTACTGACTGGTTAGTATAAGGCCTACTCACTGGTTGGTATAAGGTCTACTCACTGGTTGGTATAAGGCCTACTCACAGGTTAGTATAAGGTCTACTCACAGGTTAGTATAAGGCCTACTCACTGGTTGGTATAAGGCCTACTCACAGGTTAGTATAAGGTCTACTCACAGGTTAGTATAAGGTCTACTCACTGGTTGGTATAAGGCCTACTCACAGGTTAGTATAAGGCCTACTGACTGGTTAGTATAAGGCCTACTCACTGGTTGGTATAAGGTCTACTCACTGGTTGGTATAAGGCCTACTCACAGGTTAGTATAAGGCCTACTCACTGGTTGGTATAAGGCCTACTGACTGGTTGGTATAAGGCCTACTGACTGGTTAGTATAAGGCCTACTCACAGGTTAGTATAAGGTCTACTGACTGGTTAGTATAAGGCCTACTGACTGGTTGGTATAAGGCCTACTGACTGGTTAGTATAAGGCCTACTGACTGGTTGGTATAAGGCCTACTGACTTGTTAGTATAAGGCCTACTCACAGGTTAGTATAAGGCCTACTCACAGGTTAGTATAAGGCCTACTCACAGATTGGTATAAGGCCTACTCACTGGTTAGTATAAGGCCTACTGACTGGTTGGTATCAGGCCTACTGACTGGTTGGTATAAGGCCTACTGACTGGTTGGTATAAGGCCTACTGACTGGTTAGTATAAGGCCTACTGACTGGTTGGTATAAGGCCTACTGACTGGTTAGTATAAGGCCTACTCACAGGTTAGTATAAGGCCTACTCACTGGTTGGTATAAGGCCTACTGACTGGTTGGTATAAGGCCTACTGACTGGTTAGTATAAGGTCTACTCACTGGTTAGTATAAGGCCTACTGACTGGTTGGTATAAGGCCTACTGACTGGTTGGTATAAGGCCTACTGACTGGTTGGTATAAGGCCTACTGACTGGTTAGTATAAGGCCTACTGACTGGTTGGTATAAGGCTTACTGACTGGTTGGTATAAGGCCTACTGACTGGTTGGTATAAGGCCTACTGACTGGTTAGTATAAGGCCTACTGACTGGTTGGTATCAGGCCTACTGACTGGTTGGTATAAGGCTTACTCACAGGTTAGTATAAGGCCTACTCACAGGTTGGTATAAGGCCTACTCACTGGTTAGTATAAGGTCTACTGACCAGTGAAGAACAAACACCATTGTAAATACAACCCATATTTATGTTTATTTATTTTCCCTTTTGTACTTTAACCATTTGCACATCGTTACAACACTGTATATAGACATAATATGACATTTGTAATGTCTTTATTCTTTTGGAACTTTTGTGAGTGTAATGTTTACTGTTCATTTTAATGTTTATTTTAGTTTTGTATATTATCTACTTCACTTGCTTTGGCAGTGTTAACATATGTTTCCCATCCCAATAAAGCCCCTTGAATTGAATTGAGAAGAGGGGGGCTATAGAGCGAAGAGGTGGGCTATAGAGAGAAGAGGGGGGCTATAGAGAGAAGAGGGGGGCTATAGAGAGAAGAGGGGGGCTATAGAGAGAAGAGGGGGGCTATAGAGAGAAGAGGGGGGCTATAGAGAGAAGAGGGGGGCTATAGAGAGAAGAGGGGGGATATAGAGAGAAGAGGGGGGCTATAGAGAGAAGAGGGGGGCTATAGCGCGACGAGGGGGGCTATAGAGAGAAGAGGGGGGCTATAGCGCGACGAGGGGGGCTATAGAGAGAAGAGGGGGGCTATAGAGAGAAGAGGGGGGCTATAGAGAGAAGAGGGGGGCTATAGAGAGAAGAGGGGGGCTATAGAGAGAAGAGGGGGGCTATAGCGTGACGAGGGGGGCTATAGAGAGAAGGCAATAAAGACATGAAGAGAAAGAGGGAATAGACGGAGGCATAGACAGACAGATTCTCTTCTGGGGTTCAGTCAGTCCCAGTCTGACTCGGTGTGTGTGTGTGTGTGTGTGTGTGTGTGTGTGTGTGTGTGTGTGTGTGTGTGTGTGTGTGTGTGTGTGTGTGTGTGTGTGTGCGTGTTAGCGTTGAGGTAAGGGGTCACTCCTAGTTCTAGATCAGTCACTCCTGGGGAGGAGAGGAACACATCTGATTTATTCAACTCCCTAACACAGTTTTAGGGTTGCTAGGTTACGGCCAGGGAGCGCAGAGGTGGCAGAGAGAGGAGAGGAAGGACTTGAGAATTCACTGTTCTCATTCCGGAACCCCTCCCCGAGTCACATTATCCATCTCTCCTCTGCCTGTTTCTCTCTCTCTGTTTCTCTCTCTCACTCTGTCTCATTCTGTCTCTCTCTCTCTCCTCTGCCTGGCACTCAAGCTGGCAGAGACTACTGCGGTGCTAAGCAAGAGCCGAGGACTCGACTGCCAACCACCCGCTACCAACCCACACACACACACACACGCACTAACACACACACACACACACACACAATCACAGACACATTACCAACGGACACACACCTACTTTACATCAGGGACAGCCAAGACCCAGGGCCCAGAACCACTGGCATACAGACTCCAGACTGACTATCAGTCACCAGCAGACTATAGTTGCCAGACAGACAGACAGACAGACCACCAACAGGCCAATAAGAGCCAGACCAAGAGAAAGCACACAGAGACAGACCAGCACCAAGAACCCAGACTAGACCCAAGTGCCAGAGCCAGGCATCAGAACCAGACACACCATCCACAGGTCAATAATAGTCAGACCAGTCATAACAGAACTGGAGGCTCACCAGACTGGCTAGACCAAACAAGCAGAGTTCAGCTACCCAGCCCTACAGACACCAGCTCTCAGCTGCCTGTATCAGACACCAGATACTCTCTTTGGGATCAGGAACCAGATATGTGTAACTAAACATACATAGAGGAAGACACGCTTTCCACTGTCCAATACTGCATGTTCTATCTCTCCTTCTCTAACATACACACGGGCGATTATGGATGTTACATTTGCAGGGATGTTACATTCTCACTGAATTTACAAACAAAATACAAATGAAACGTCTGATGTGTGTGTCTATAGTACACCTTGGGGGGAGTGTATACCCAAGAGGACTTCCAAATATTAGCATGCTGGTGAAATAAAGCAAAAAATAATAGAGTTTTGGGTGTTACATTTCTTCAACTCCCTAACACAGTTTTGGGGTTGCTAGGTTACAGCCAGGAAGCCGCAGAGGTGGCAGAGAGAGAGAGAGGATGGACTTGAGTTCACTGTTCTCATTCCGGAACCCCTCCCTGAGTCACACTATCCATCTCTCCTCAAAATCCATCACATCCTACAACCAGTACCAAAACCTGCGGGCTCTCCTTCACTGCAGCCGAGGTGAGTAAAACATTTAAACGTGTTAACCCTCGCAAGGCTGCAGGCCCAGACGGCATTCCCAGCCGCGTCCTCAGAGCATGCGCAGACCAGCTGGCTGGTGTGTTTACGGACATATTCAATCAATCCTTATCCCAGTCTGCTGTTCCCACATGCTTCAAGAGGGCCACCATTGTTCCTGTTCCCAAGAAAGCTAAGGTAACTGAGCTAAACGACTACCGCCCCGTAGCACTCACTTCCGTCATCATGAAGTGCTTTGAGAGACTAGTCAAGGACCATATCACCTCCACCCTACCGGACACCCTAGACCCACTCCAATTTGCTTACCGACCCAATAGGTCCACAGACGACGCAATCGCAACCACACTGCACACTGCCCTAACCCATCTGGACAAGAGGAATACCCATGTGAGAATGCTGTTCATCGATTACAGCTCAGCATTTAACACCATAGTACCCTCCAAACTCGTCATCAAGCTCGAGACCCTGGGTCTCGACCCCGCCCTGTGCAACTGGGTCCTGGACTTCCTGACGGGCCGCCCCCAGGTGGTGAGGGTAGGTAACAACATCTCCACCCCGCTGATCCTCAACACTGGGGCCCCACAAGGGTGCGTTCTGAGCCCTCTCCTGTACTCCCTGTTCACCCACGACTGCGTGGCCATGCACGCCTCCAACTCAATCATCAAGTTTGCGGATGACACTACAGTGGTAGGCTTGATCACCAACAACGACGAGACGGCCTACAGGGAGGAGGTGAGGGCCCTCGGAGTGTGGTGTCAGGAAAATAACCTCATACTCAACGTCAACAAAACAAAGGAGATGATTGTGGACTTCAGGAAACAGCAGAGGGAGCACCCCCCTATCCACATCGACGGGTCAGTAGTGGAGAAGGTGGAAAGTTTTAAGTTCCTCGGTGTACACATCACGGACAAACTGAACTGGTCCACCCACACAGACAGCGTTGTGAAGAAGGCGCAGCAGCGCCTCTTCAACCTCAGGAGGCTGAAGAAATTCGGCTTGTCACCAAAAGCACTCACAAACTTCTACAGATGCACAATCGAGAGCATCCTGTCGGGCTGTATCACCGCCTGGTACGGCAACTGCTCCGCCCACAACCGTAAGGCTCTCCAGAGGGTAGTGAGGTCTGCAGAACGCATCACCAGGGGCAAACTACCTGCCCTCCAGGACACCTACACCACCCGATGTCACAGGAAGGCCATAAAGATCATCAAGGACAACAACCACCCAAGCCACTGCCTGTTCACCCCGCTATCATCCAGAAGGCGAGGTCAGTACAGGTGCATCAAAGCAGGGACCGAGAGACTGAAAAACAGCTTCTATCTCAAGGCCATCAGACTGTTAAACAGCCACCACTAACATTTAGCGGCCGCTGCCAACATACTGACTCAACTCCAGCCACTTTAAAAATGGGAATTGATGGAAATTATGTAAAAATGTACCACTAGCCACTTTAAGCAATGCCACTTAATACAATGTTTACATACCCTACATTACCCATCTCATATGTATATATACTGTACTCTATATCATCTACTGCATCTTGCCATCTTTATGCAATACATGTACCACTAGCCACTTTAAACTATGCCACTTTATGTTTACATACCCTACAGTACTCATCTCATATGTATATACCGTACTCTATACCATCTACTGCATCTGCCATGCCGTTCTGTACCACCACTCATCCATATATCTTTATGTACATATTCTTTATCCCTTTACACTTGTGTGTGTGTGTAAGGTAGTAGTGTGGAATTGTTAGGTTAGATTACTGTTGGTTATTACTGCATTGTCGGAACTAGAAGCACAAGCATTTCGCTACACTCGCATTAACATCTGCTAACCATGTGTATGTGACTAATAAAATTTGATTTGATTTGATTTGATTTTGTATGGATGTTACGAATATCCTAACGCTGACTAAGGATACTGACAATGAAAAGAGAGAAGCCAATTACAGACCTTATAAAACCTTGATGAAAGTTAGCTTCACAGAGAATGTTTCAAGATGATCCGATGTAAGGTGCATGTTTAACAAAAGAAAATCCTAAAAAACTTTATGATGTACATTGTATGTCCCAATCACCCCCCCCCCCCCCCCTATCTTAACAAGACTGAAGAACTAGCAAACAAAACTCATCAATTTGTTATGTATTGCTTCATTAAGATCTCATCTTCATAACTAACTGGAGGACAGCTGTGAGTGGAGAAACCACTTCTGTCAGCTCTTTCAAAAAGCCATCAACTATGACTGACTGAAATATTGTTTTTTGACTTGGCCTCTTACTCTGAAATGGGCGAAAGTCATGCAATTTTCTTAGTTAAATGTCAAATGAAGCCTGAACTCCAACATATAGACAATATATAGACAAAGAATTATGAACGTGGTTTAATTTGGGCATGCTCAGGTTGACTTTTCCACGGAATCGCCCACATGCAGCCATAAACAAATGTATACACACCCACACACGCTCACACAGTAGCAGAGCAGAGCCATGTGTTTACATACAGTTGAAGTTGGAAGTTTACATACAGTTTAGCCAAATACATTTAAACTCAGTTCAAAACACAATTCCTGACATGTAATCATAGTAAAAATTCCCTGTCTTAGGCCAGTTAGGATCACCACTTTATTTTAAGAATGTGAAATGTCAGAATATTAGTAGAGAGTGATTTATTTCAGCTTTTATTTCTTTCATCACATTCCCAGTGGGTCAGAAGTTTACATACACTCAATTAGTATTTGGTAGCATTGCCATTCAATTGTTTAATTTGGGTCAAACGTTTCGGGTAGCCTTCCACAAGCTTCCCACAATAAGTTGGGTGAATTTGGGCCCATTCCTCCTGACAGAGCTGGTGTAACTAAGTCAGGTTTGTAGGCCTCCTTGCTCGCACACACTTTTTCAGTTCTGCCCACAAATTTTTTATAGAATTGAGGTCAGGGCTTTGTGATGGCCACTCCAATACCTTGACTTTGTTGTCCTTAAGCCATATGGCCACAACTTTGGAAGTATGCTTGGGGTCATTGTCCATTTGGAAGACCCATTTGCGACCAAGCTTTAACTTCCTGACTGATGTCTTGAGATGTTGCTTCAAAATATCCACATAATTTTCCTTTCCTCATGATGCCATCTATTTTGTGAAGTGCACCAGTTCCTCCTGCGGCAAAGCATCCCCACAACATGATGCTGCCACACCCGTGCTTCACGGTTGGGATGGTGTTCTTTGGCTTGCAAGCATCCCCCTTTTGACTCCAAACATAACAATGGTCATTATGGCCAAATAGTTATATTTTTCTTTCATCAGACCAGAGGACATTTCTCCAAAAAGTACGATCTTTGTCCCCATGTGCAGTTGCAAACCGTAGTCTGGCTTTTTTTATGGAGGTTTTGGAGCAGTGGCTTCTTCCTTGCTGAGCGGCCTTTCAGGTTATGTTGATATTGGACTTGTTTTACTGTGGATATTGATACTTTTGTACCTGTATCCTCCAGCATCTTAACAAGGTCCTTTGCTGTTGTTCTGGGATTGATTTGCACTTTTCGCACCAAAGTACGTTCATCTCTAGGAGACAGAATGCGTCTCCTTCCTGAGCGGTATGACGGCTGCGTGTGCACATGGTGTTTATACTTGCGTACTATTGCTTGTACAGATGAACGTGGTACCTTCAGGCGTTTGGAAATTGCTCCCAAGGATGAACCAGACTTGTGGAGGTCTGCAATTTTTTTTATGGGGTCTTGGCTGGTTTCCTTTGATTTTCCCATGATGTCAAGCAACAAGGCACTGAGTTTGAAGGTAGACCTTGAAACACATCCACAGGTACACCTCCAAGCTTCTAAAGCCATGACATCATTTTCTGTAATGTTCCAAGCTGTTTAAAGCCACAGTCAACTTAGTGTTTGTAAACTTCTGACCCACTGGAATTGTGATACAGTGAATTATAAGTGAAATAATCTGTCTGTAAACAATTGCTGTAAAAATGACTTGTGTCATACACAAAGGAGATGTCCTAACCGACTTGCCAAAACTATAGTTTGTTAACAAGAAATTTGTGGAGTGGTTGAAAAACGAGTTTTAATGACTCCAACCTAAGTGTATGTAAACTTCCGACTTCAACTGTACATATGGCTTAGTGGCAAAGGGGAAATGGGCACTCAGTGCCACTCAGAGTCCTGCTTGGAGCAGCAGTCTGACTGAGGATGCATGAGTAACGAGTAAACAAGTCTGCCCCACTACAGAATCCATTTTCCTGGCCTTTCCTTCCAAACAATAACACACATACATATGCACACAGCAACACTCACACACATGCATGCTGAGATACACACACATACACACTGAGATACACATGCACAGAGATGTACACACACTGACATACACACACGCACACAATAGTGATAACATGCAAGGAAGCCCACTCTCTTTATTAGGTATCTGGGCTCCTCCTCTGTTTCTTTCCTCTCCTCCTTCTTAATCTGCACATCTTCCCAGGGAAAGAGGATAGCGGGAGGAGAAAATAGGATAGAGGGAGAAAAATAGGATAGAGGGAGGAAAATAGGAGAGAGAGAGGAAAGAGGAGAGAGAAAAGGGTGGAGAGACGGAGGAAAAGAGTACAAAAATACAAAAACAGACATGTATGGGATAGAGGAAAGAAAGTGAGCAGGGGAGAGATAAATGATGTGTATTGAGAGAGAGAGAGAGAGAGAGAGAGAGAGAGAGAGAGAGAGAGAGAGAGAGAGAGAGAGAGGAAGAGAGAGAGAGGGAGAGAGAGGGGGGGGGGGGTCAAAGAGAGTACACAGAAAGAAACACCACATTAATTCCTTCTATATCCCTTAAAATTGACCACAGCTGGGCCACAGTGGAAGACCAGTGGACCCATTAGAAGACTAAGGCTCTATGGACACTGTCTTAGCCATTAAACTTATAAGCCATAGGCTATTGTAGCCTACCTACTGTTTCATAACTGGTTTATAAGTAGCCAGACAATTAGACACTTAAACTGCCTGGACAAAACAGTCTTTGTCATTGTTTTTCTTCTGAATGAGAAATCGAAAAGATGTCACGCTCTGTTTCAACATGAGTGAGATAGGAATAGAATTCATGCCACCAATCAATAGAGTTCATGCAGTCGACTCTGGACAATAGAGGTGGTGAATATGGCGAAAAACGCAGAAATATTTGCATGTGATGAACTCCCCCCAGTCGTGAGAAACCCGAAATTGAATAGATGATGTCATTCGAAAGGCAGAATCTCTGTGACCAGAATCAACACTACACAGTGGACTGGACTGTGAAAGCAGGTTGAATATCGGCTACCCACTCTCAAACACCTGGCTGCATCAACAAAAACAACCTCGCAGGCTTTGTCCCTGTAATTACTTTAAGTTATTGATGGAAACTAGTGCACCGGCAATTCTGCTTGAATCATGAACCAACAGTTTCCATGCAACATAAAAAAAATTGCGCATCTTCTCTGACATGTAAAAAGGCCTGGGAAGCTCATAACCTCAGATATTTTATGCGGCTCACCAAGAACATACCGTATGTCCGGTACACTTCTTCACTGGCTATAACGCCGTTATTAACCTCGATGGCAACGATCGCTGCGTATTATTTCTAACCCGGACATCCATTGACAGCCCCATCAATAATTAATCGGTAAATGATACTCCCACCACGGACGGTTTACCGGATCGTGAAGACAAAATATAGACATCAATATCAAGATTGTTTTATAGTATTACCAAATTGCCATTATCTTAATTATGTTTTTGTTTTATATGTTTTCTGAAATGCATGCATGGTGCAACAAACAACACTGTCCCATTCGCGGACTTCCCATGTAGACACTTCAGGCATCTATCTCTATGGCAGAGATCCAGCCAAGACTAGATTTCAGCACAATTAGCTATAGTAGGCTAGTGAACTGGCTCTCAGGGATAACGCAATGATCGAAATATTGAGTTAAAGCGCGATTCTCGGAACCCCGGCCTTTCCCTTTCACTCCGTCCCTCTCCTCGTGTTTTCCTGGAACAGAGCATCCGGGAGGGTAGAGTATGACAGGGCATTCAAAAGTTAGAGAGAACAGTAATCGAGATATGTGGAAGGTATGCACAAAATACAATTTGATTTTGACCATTGGTTGATCTTTCCTGTGATGTTTTTGGCTTAACCTACATGTGTATAGAACACTGTTGGTGTAGATAGGTGAATAGCCCGCATAGCATGACCTGCTTTATTGACTAGGTTATGGCTAGTGATGGTAGGCTGTCTGAGGCTGCTGGTTAGGCTAACTTTCCTAGTAGCCTTTGTCAAATCACAATTAAATACAGAATCAACACCTTACGCGACAAAGCAGGCAAATCAGATAAATTCATATCATCCTACTGCTAAACGCCACTGTAAAACTGCAATCTCAATAGGATCATAGCCCACGATTCGCACTAAACCGTCATGGTTAGCGTCTGAGCTGAACTTCAACTAACAAAACTCAGCCACAAAATAATAACGTCAGTCACAGACATGGAAAAGCAACATTGTAACAATACGAACCTGAAAAGATCCGAATGCGCGAAACTCAGTCCTGTAGATAGGGCAATCCCAACGATTGTACGCTATCCACTGCGACAAGTTTGTGCAGCTACCGCGGTAGCCTACGTGGTGGCAAGTGAAGGAGGTGGCTATGGAATACCTATAGGCCTATTTAATCACTAATTATTATTTAGACTATGTAAGAATATGTTCTACGGCTCTATTCGACCAGTGACTTTAAGATGGCTACACTATGGGTTTGTCTATTTGGCGCTGACAATAACACGGTCCCAGTCCATTATCAGCCATATCGCCAGGATCCCAAGTGGTAGTGGTGGCGTGATCCCGAAAAACACCGCAAAGGGTGTGTGTGGGGGGGGGGGGATAAAGTTCGGAGAGCAAGACACAAGGGAAATTGCCTTATTATTTTAGGCAAGTTTGATCCGAATGTGCACCCCTTATATCTTCCTGGTATTATTTTTCTTCTGCATAATTGATTATCTGCAATTTATGGTAATTTAATCATAAATTAATATTCAAATCACTTGCTTATTCATAATTATCCAGACAAAAGGGAATACCTTAAGTGCCACAGGCATGTGGTCCTTATTTCTGCATTTTGCATAGGCCTATAATGATAGCTAGCATATGTCTAATAAGCATAATAGCTGCCTATAGAAAAATGAAGAGCGAGACGATAGATTAGAAGATATCTAGGCCACTACTTGTCCTGAATAATTATGGGGGATGTATAGATAATGGGCATCTGACTAAAGCGAGTGATACAGTGTATGTGTGGGCTATAGCCACTTTGATTTTGATTGGAGCGGAGGTGTAGTTCTGGACGGTTAGTCGGCATAGCGCTCGAAATTACGCACAGCGCGAGTAAAATGGAACAGTTTTCAGGCCTGTTCAGACTAAGGGTGTTTTCACTCTTGGTCCCTTTCAGATCATTTTTGTGAACTCAGTGCAGTTCTCATTTTTTTTTGTGCAGTGTGAACACTCCAAAGGAACTCAGACCCTTCAAAAGAGCCTGAGTTCGGTTAGCTTGAATTCCGAGTTCCCGTTCCCTTTTTTAGGGCAATGTGAACGCAAAGTTGCCCAGGTTCGCATGTCATTATTCCCGAACGACGCACTAGACTACTGCAACACCGTTTCCCTTGCCATAAACCCTCACATACAGTTAAAGTCAGAAGTTTACAAACACTTAGGTTGGAGTCATTAAAACTCGTTTTTCAACCACTCCACGAATTTTTTGTTAACAAACTATAGTTTTGGCAAGTCGGTTAGGACATCTCCTTTGTGCATGACACAAGTCATTTTTACAGCAATTGTTTACAAACAGATTATTTCACTTATAATTCACTGTATCACAATTCCAGTGGGTCAGAAGTTTACATACACTAAGTTGACTGTGCCTTTAAACAGCTTGGAAAATTCCAGAAAATTATGTCATGGCTTTAGAAGCTTCTGATAGGCTAATTGACATCATCTGAGTCAATTGGAGGTGTACCTGTGGATGTATTTCAATGTCTACCTTCAAACTCAGTACCCCTTTGCTTGACATCATCGGCAAATCAAAAGAAATCAGCCAAGACCTCAGAAAGAAGGTAGACCTCCACAAGCCTGGTTCATCCTTGGGATAATTTCAAAACGCCTGAAGGTACTAAGTTCATCTGTACAAGCAATAGTAGGCAAGTATAAACACCATGGGACCACGCAGCCGTCATACCTCTCGGGAAAGAGACGCGTTCTGTCTCCTAGAGATGAACGTACTTTGGTGCGAAAAGTGCAAATCAATCCCAGAACAACAGCAAAGGACCTTGTGAAGATGCTCGAGGAAACAGGTACAAAAGTATCTATATCCACAGTAAAATGAGTCCTATATCGACATAACCTGAAAGGCCGCTCAGCAAGGAAGAAGCCACTGCTCCAAAACCTCCATAAAAAAGCCAGACTACGATTTGTAGCTGCACATGGGGACAAAGATTGTACTTTTTGGAGAAATGTCCTCTGGTCTTATGGAACAAAAATAGAACTGTTTGGCCATAATGACCATTGTTGTGTTTGGAGGCAAAAGAGCGAGGCTTGCAAGCCGAAGAACACCATCCCAACCGTGAAGGGGGGTGGCAGCATCATGTTGTGGGGATCCTTTGCCGCAGGAGGAACTGGTGCACTTCACAAAATAGATGGCATCATGAGGAAAGGAAAATTATGTGGATATATTGAAGCAACATCTCAAGACATCAGTCAGGAAGTTAAAGCTTGGTTGCAAATGGATCTTCCAAATGGACAATGACACCAAGCATACTTCCAAAGTTGTGTCAAAATGGCTTAAAGTCAAAGTATTGGAGTGGCCATCACAAAGCCCTGACCTCAATCCTATAGAAAATCTGTGGGCAGAACTGAAAAAGCGTGTGCGAGCAAGGAGGCCTATAAACCTGACTCAGGTCTACTTTCTTGTGGAGGTTCTTGTGGAGGTCTACTTTCAGCTCTGTCAGGAGGAATGGGCCAAAATTCACATAACTTATTGTGGGAAGCTTATGGAAGGCTACCCGAAACGTTTGACCCAAGTTGGACAATTGAATGGCAATGCTACCAAATACTAATTGAGTGTATGTAAACTTCTGACCCACTGGGAATGTGATGAAAGAAATAAAAGCTGAAATAAATCACTCTCTACCATTATTCTGACATTTCACATTCTGAAATAAAGTGGTGATCCTAACTGACCTAAGACAAGGAATTTTTACTAGGATTACATGTCAGGAATTGTGAAAAACTGAGTTTAAATTTATTTGGCTAAGGTGTATGTAAACTTCCGACCTCAACTGTAGGTGCCGAACAAAAACCGAAAAAGATGATGATGTGCATGTTGGCGTGAAAAAAAAACGTGTGCTGTTTTTGGATGATTAGAAATTGTCAAGGTTCCACAGAAATTTCAAAATGTGTGGAGTTTTTAGTTCAGATTATTTGATTTTAATTTGTGATCATAAACTGTTTATTGACTGTGGGATTTGAATAGTGTGAGAGGACAACCTATTTGGTGAGAATCACAACATAGGGTACAAAATCTATTCTAGCTCTCAAAGGGCCAGTAGCCTACCTTGGGTGTACAATGTTCAACTACAGCATTATTTATTCTGAAGTTATTCTTCTGCTATTTATTCTGTTAGCAATCAAATGTACATGTTAATAGTATACTATATATACTAAAGTATGTGGACACCCCTTCAAATTAGTGGATTTGGCTATTTCAGCCACAACCGTTGCTGACAGGTGTATAAAATCGAGCACACAGCCATGCAATCTCCATAGACAAACACTGACAGTAGAATGGCCTTACTGAAGAGCTCAGTGACTTTCAAGATAGCACCATGATAGGATGCCACCTTTCCAAGAAATCATTTTGTCAAATGTCTACCCTGGTCAACTGTGAGTGCTGTTATTGTGGAGTGGAAATATATTGGCGCAACAACGACTCAGCCGTGAATTGGTAGGCCACACAAGCTCACAGAATGGGACCCCCGAGTGCTGAAGCACGTAGTGCGTAAAAATCGTCTGTCCTCGGGTTGCAACCCTCACTACCGAGTTCCAAGGGTTTGCTGAGCAGCCGCACACAAGCCTAAGATCACCATGTGCAATGCCAAGCGTCGTCTGGAATGGTGTAAAACAGTAAAGGGGCGGGGGTGTCCACATACTTTTGGTCATGTAGTGTATATTCTGATCACAATTATTATGTCTCATATTTTAATTAAATGCTATCTATTAGCTTCCAAAATGTAAGTAGGTATATCTAGCTACCGGATAACACATACTGATTGAATGGCTTATCCTGTACTTTGTAAAAACCCAGAGTGCATGTTGGAAAAAGCTCTTGGTTCCTTTCTAAACATAACAATGTGAATGCAAAGAGGACTCAGATCATAAAATAGGTGAAGTGAACTGGCAAAAGAGTTGAGTCCTCATTCAAAGGCAGTGACAGTGTGAGTACAAAGAGAACTTAGTTATTTAGCTTTTTTTTTACCCCAGAGTTCACTTTAAAGAGGACTGAGATTGGTTCTTTTAAAGAGGACTGAGATGGGTTCTTTTAAAGAGGACTGAGATGGGTTCTTTTAAAGAGGACTGAGATGGGTTCTTTTAAAGAGGACTGAGATGGGTTCTTTTAAAGAGGACTGAGATGGGTTCTTTTAAAGAGGACTGAGATTGGTTCTTTTAAAGAGGACTGAGATGGGTTCTTTTAAAGAGGACTGAGATGGGTTCTTTTAAAGAGGACTGAGATGGGTTCTTTTAAAGAGGACTGAGATGGGTTCTTTTAAAGAGGACTGAGATGGGTTCTTTTAAAGAGGACTGAGATGGGTTCTTTTAAAGAGGACTGAGATGGGTTCTTTTAAAGAGGACTGAGATTTGTTCTTTTAAAGAGGACTGAGATGGGTTCTTTTAAAGAGGAATGAGATGGGTTCTTTTAAAGAGGACTGAGATGGGTTCTTTTAAAGAGGACTGAGATGGGTTCTTTTAAAGAGGACTGAGATTGGTTCTTTTAAAGAGGACTGAGATTGGTTCTTTTAAAGAGGACTGAGATGGGTTCTTTTAAAGAGGACTGAGATTGGTTCTTTTAAAGAGGACTATATGTGAAAACACCCTAAGATAAGTGAGTTCAAATTTGGACCCGTAACATAGTGGTCCAAAGGTCGAACTCGTGGTATCAATAAGCACCTGCTATTTACACCTCTTCATGAATGGAAATGTCCTTTAAAATCAAATGTCAGAATCATTTGTGACCTATACTCTTTTAAATACCATTAAAAGCTGGTATTGCATCTCAACAGAGTGACTAATGGCACACAGAGAGAAAGAGATGTAAACATGTTTCCCATGCCAATAAAACCCTTTGAATTTAAGTTAATTGAATTGAGAGAGCAATTAGGCAGCCCATGAGAAGATAACCAGATGGAGACTGTGCGGAGGGATTATGCTCCGATAACAGCCATAGATAAAACTGTATTTGCAGCATTACTCCAAACAAAAATAAGTAAACCCAGACCACACCAATGCCAAGAGTAGCCTACAGTCAGTCCCACGTTGCATTCCCTTTATTCTAGTGCCATCGTGTGGTAACGGAGGCTCACTGCGTCGGAATTTTGAATGTTTTATTCTGGTCGTCCGCTAGAGGGCGATAGTGTTTTGATAGGTTCCGAAATCAGAACTAGCAGTCTACTCTTCTCCCTGCTCTCGTTTATGTAGTTGATGTTGTCAGGGGTACAGTCAACAGTAAGCGCATCTACATGAAATATGGATTATCCCATTGCAAGTTGAGTCCTTTCGGATATTTAACACGGTCATAGATAGTGTTGCCTTTTATTGTATCTAAAGGAAAACAACCTGTCGTCGTGTCTGAAGAAGGCAGGCTCACTCGCTTAGCTAACCTACTGTACTTGCATGCTAGCTAAGCTAACGTTATATGGGTGAAATGAATGTTAGTAGCTAGCTACATAGTTAGCTATCTTTGCATGTATGATGCTGTTGTCAGCTATCGTTAGCTAACGCTAGCACACAGTGGCAGAACAGCCAGCATATGTACATCTCCACGAATATCCTGCCAGACATTTAGCTAGTCATGGATTATAGCAATCGACATATCCATTCAGAAATGGATGATGAATCTCAGGAAAGCATGGATGCGTGTGGCGACTCATCACCGTATGTGCCCCCGCACCTCCCTCCAATGCCTGGCCGAGAGCGGCTTCAGATTCAGAAGAGCAGTGTCTGCTCCCGGGCTTACTTCGTGGTGGTCATGGTCTTCTTCCATGTTTACATCATAAACATCATTGGGCTGTTGTTCTACGTACACTACAATAACAGTCCGGCGGATATTGTCAGCGCCGACGGGGACACATCGGCATCTAGCAGCGGGGTTGACAGCCGCCTGTCCCCGTCAGACCCACCTCAGCAAGACCCTGACCTGGATGTCCGTCAGAGCTTCAGTCTACCACGCATCGAGGGGATACGGGTGAGGAGATAATGAGGCGCACTAATACTATTACTATCATACAACAAAACGAGCGGTGTGCATCCAGTTGTCGTGGCCACCGGAAGACAAAAATAATATGCCAGCCAAGTTCGATCGCAGTGGTCTGTGCGCCCGCAATTTTCAAACTTTGCGAACTAGCTAGAACCAGGCAGAGAGGAAGAGTCGAGGCCAATATATATAACTAGGTCATTTTTGCTAGAATAACTCCAACAGTCTAATAGGCATGGCTTGGTGGTAGGTGTCGACGGTGGAAAGTAAACATACATCTATATGCCTTTTCACTCATTCGAACAAAATGTTGACGGTCCACTAGTTCTGATAAATAGTACTAAGTACTAGTGGTGGCACGTCAAAATAGATGAGTGCAACGTTCTTAAATGAGGGAAAAGGCTCAACAGCTGTTACCGTTCAAGCTAGCTAGTTAGCTGTGGTTGTTAGCCACACGGCATAGCTTGTACAATATTCCAAATTCATTGGTTTATTTAGCTAGCTAACGTTAGGTTACCTTTGCTTCTACTATCCAGTTGGAAACTCAAATCAGTCTATTAGCAAGCTAGCTAACTTTGTTAGATAGTTAGTAGCCTTAGTCCTCTTTTAATGTGCAATACATTAGACTACAAACGTAGTTGCTTGTAGCAAATCTCTTGTTTACAAGAGTTACCAAACCAACCTCGCATTAAAGTTTATTGTTATGGCAAACCATCAATGAATGACCAAGTCTTGTCAATGTCAGTTTGTAAATGGTCGTGCTACGGTTGTCAACGGATAAACTGGGCTATATTTTCTGAAAGAAACTGCTTTGCTTGGTTGTAGCGGCACGTTCCGTCTCACATAGTGGCCTCTACTGTGCCGGAGTGTTATAGGCCCGAACTCAACGACGAGGCGCACTCGGTATACTGCGAGAGGGTTTGCGAAGACCACCATCCTAACAAACACTTAATGTTGATCATGCCCAAGGCTTTACAATATTAATGTAGACTGTTTCTTCAGGTGGGTCATGTCCAGAGGGTGTCACTCAAGCCTGACAGAATCCAGGAAATGAAGACTCTCAGCCTCAAGCCTCTGCTCTTTGGTAAGAATAGCACCTTTTACCCTTTAGGGCAGGCTTTGTCCTCACACATACAGTTTAGGATATATATCTGTTATTCAAATGCTTTGAGAATAACATGATTGATGACACTGTTAGACAACCCCCATCTTTCAAGACCCATGAAAACTGACAACCCAAACTGCATCAATAACATCATGAATGAATGCAAGCTCAACACTTTGAAAACACTAATTTAATTACAGTCAACCTCTTACAAATATAGATCAGTTATATTTACTTATAATTTATAGATATGTACATTTGCAGGAAACACAGAAGGTCTTGTCCTTTGCAGCGTCCTCTCCTGAGCTCAGGATGGTGCTCTCTGAAACATCCAGCTATCCAAGGATGTGATTAAAATCCAGGAAGTCTATCATAGAAATGTACCCTCCCCCAAACAACCTCCTCTCTCTCTGCTGATGTTATATGGTGTTTTAATCACATCCCTGACTCTGTACACCTAGGCCTATAGCTCTGCTCAGACCCATTTCAGACCTCAAGTTCAGCTCCTAGCCAGAGCCCCTGCTAGACTCTACATCGGTGCTGTTTCCACTTGCGGGCTGCAGCCATCAGGTTCCTGGCGTGTTTGTTCCAGGCAAAGGCCTTGTTGACCACCAGCCATTCCCCCTGCACCGTGCCCGTCACCAGGAAGGTCCCGCCTCGGGGCTGACGCCGCGTCATGTTCCGTACACAGCTGGCGTCTCTCTCCAGCCACAGCTGCAGGCGGGAGCGGATCTGTCCTCCCAGGAGAGGCCCGTGCTTCAGAACCTGCAGACGAGAGGCCAGGGAGAACTGGGCCAAACTCACCTGACTGGATTTTAGCTGCGTGAGACGCAATTTCACCACTGGGGACACAGAGGGCAGCAGAGAGACAGAGAATTGCATTAAGATGGGTAGGTAGCGTACATCTCAATGTTTGATCTGGGTATTGTCAATAGGGAGGACAGAGAAACATTGGAATACATCATCTGAACCAATCTCTGTAATATAATAAAGGAACAGAGTGTAGTTCTGCTTACCAAAGTCACTCCTACAGAAAGTTTCCAGCATGTCCTTGGCAGACGAGGCCTCCTCCAGCTCACAGTCTCGACAGCTAGCCTGGGGCACTGCTGAAACAATCATCACAGACACATCCAGTCAGAGTTCTTAGTCTGACATGGACAGTAGAAAACAGAGCATCTTATTTCATAGTGTGTGTGTCTCACCTCTGCGCCCTCCTGTGCTGGTGCTGGTGTTGGTGACAGAGGAGATACACATGAGGTGGTTGGCAGGAAACTGGTCACAGCGAAGGATATCTGGCCAGGGGTAACCATAGCAACCCATGATGGGCGCGCAGCTGTCCCGCACTGACTCACACAGACTCTGACACGGAGAGACGAACCTGCCCAGGAGAGAGGGATTGACAAAATAGATTCAAGAACAAAGAGCCAGGAGGAGGGAAAAAGAGTAAGTTGTTAGTGAATGGATCCAAATCAATAAAGGAGAAGTTGTGGAGGAAGAGAGATGCTGGTACACCCTATGAGATAATGTTTAGAAACATTTGTTTCTCCTTTGTTGTTTTCTCTCTTTAAAAAAACATCACAACCCGTGGTGGACTGGGACCAGAAATCAGCCCTGGCATTTCTAACACACCAGCCCATTTTCCCCCGTAGCCCTTTGAACTCGTACCGGGTTGAAAATTGCAGATTTGGGCACTGATAAACACCTACATTTAAATGTAGTAGCTGTACATGACATCAGGCTCTGCTTCTTTTTACCTTTATTTAACTAGGCAAGTCAGTTAAGAACAAATTCTTATTTTCAATGACAGCCTAGGAACAGTGGGTTAACTGCCTTGTTCAGGCGCAGAATAACAGATTTTTACCTTGTCAGCTTGGGGATTCAAACTTGAAACCTTTCAGTTACAAGTCCAACACTCTAACCACTAGGCTACCTGCCGCTTCACAGTGCTGTGTGGGTTTTATACTGACAAACATTCTGAACTTGAGCACCTCGTGTGACAAGAAGTTGCCCCATCCCTCCTGGTAACTTTTGCCATTGTTTTATTTTCTGAATGAGGGAAATGCTATACATTTAAGAGGACTATATGTGTTTTGAAAGATGAGACGTTGAGAATTATTTAACTAGGCAAGTCAGTTAAGAACAAATTGTTATTTACCCTAGCCAAATCCAGATTACGCTGGGCCAATTGTGCACTGCCCTATGGGACTCCCAATCACAGCCAGATGTGATGCAGCCTGGATTTGAACCAGGTACTGAAGTGCTGAGATGCAGTGTCTTAGACAACTTCGCCACTCGGGAGCACATAATACAAGCAAGCCGAACACCCATGAGTCCAAATGTGCACTTCACATTCCCATATCATAAAGCTCATGTCATATCCAGTGTCAACGTTTCTGATCACTGTGTGATGTACAGTTACAAGATGACATGGCTTCATACCCTGGTTGTTCTGAACACAATGAGCCTGTTAGTCGACTGTGAAGAAAACACCTGGATGCACTCATGACTTCTTTCTATGTGCACCAAAGTTATCTGTTTCCCTGAATTGCCTTGTGAAAGGCTAACACTTTAAGATCATATTTTATAACTTAGCTAGTTATGTTGGTAATAGAACAAGCTGTCAAATGATGCCGAGCTGACCCAGATTGGGATTTATAATGGACCGTTTTTGGATTGCGTAAACAACAACAACAGTAAATGTGATGGTAGGGATGCAGGGATGTGTTCCAAACAAAACAACTACAAGTGTGCTTGCTCTAGTTCCTCAACGACACAACTAGGAGAGCTCAAAAAAGCACCTTATAGTTGAACTCTTTGAGTCATAAAAGTGCATTGTGTGGCCACTTAGAGACAACAGTTAGTCCTCTCACTCAAACCCTTGTCATTTTTCTGTCTTATGTTACACCTACCTCACATTTTCCAGGAATATTCTTATCGTGTTACTGAATTTATCCAGAGTGTTTTCAGATTTCGTTATCAACAAATTCGGTGAAAAGTAGAGTAAAAGTAGAATGCACATATAATCAGTCTTGTGTCAGGTGAACTGTTGTGTCCTCAACTTTAATCTAATACATTTCCCATAATCTCCAAACTGTACCCTTTCAATTGCTACCATGGTTATGCTTTTCAGATTTCTTCTGTAAGAAACATTTAAATTTAGCCCTATCCATATAGGTCAATTCCCACAAGTGTAAAGGGTTAAGTGCCCCATTACTAGCCAGATAATGAGGATTTTGCACACAAAAAAAACAAGTTAGACTGGGTGAAAAATGGACCAGCCCATCTGGCATTTGCCCAAAATGCCAGATGGCCAGTCAGCCGCTGAGCACAACTCAAACGAGATGAGGGGCCTTTCATGGCCTGAAGGTTGTGTGAAACCAGGGCCTTTTCTGTGAGGCAAGCCCAGATTAGCATAGCTCCCGGCACCGTGTAATCCCCCACTCTGGAGTTGTGATTCAGCCCAGAGGAACAGAGAGAGACATGAAGACAGACACATCCAGGTTTCCTCTCAATGGCTGCTTTGTTTTGAAGAGCTTTCCAAAAGATATCATGCTCACTCAGTAGATAAGTGCTTTGTAATATAATCATGATAAAGATCTGGAACCGCCCAGGCCAAAATAATGTAAATGTCACTGTATGCAAAATGACATCAAGAGTTTAAAAGTTCTACCAGTTATCTAGTCTACACTATACCTTCTCTCAAAGAGACACGTGTCCCCGTCTTTCTCCCTCTTTACCAATGACTTGTCTATTTAGTGTACACACATCTCTACACTCTGTTCTCTACAAAGAAATACCTTTGTATTTTCCTCCAACACTTTCTCTAATTTCTAAAGACAAGCTAGTAGTTCCAACTTCCCAGCGTCTCTCCCCTCCTTACCTGTCCAGACAGATGGGTGCGAACAGCGAGCAGAGGAAGATGCGGGCGTCGGGGTGGCACTCCCGGGCGAGCAGGGGCAGCCAGCTGGCACTCTGCTGGACGGCCTCGCCTGGCGACTCGTGCCCCAGCAGGTTGGGCATCCTCATGGTGGCGTAGCCGATGTTCTGGCAGAGGGCCATGCCCGCCGGAATGGGCACACAACGGGAGGAGCTCCGGGGCTCCCACTGCCCTTCACTGCTGACGGACAGGATGGTAGCACCAGCTCTATCTTCAGCCACGGCCTCATCCGAAGTCTCCAACCCAGCTCTAACTCTAGACCCAGCTCTAACCCTGGTCCTGGTAACTGTACCAGCCTCTGGTCCAGGTCCTGCCTCCAGCCTGACACTCCAGCCAGGCCCAGCTGGAAGCAGGAGGAGCAGGAGCACGAGGAGAGCAGGAGCACGAGGAGAGGTCCTCTTAGAGGTGGTGCAAGGAGGTGGTGCAGGAACGGGCATCATCCCGGGAGGAGGAAAGGAAATCCACACAGGAGAGAGTGTCTGGGTGTTTGTGGTGATGGTCTGTATGACAGGGAGGGGATTGGTGTATTTATACTAGGCAGGCGGTGACACGTCACCTCTGTAGGCTTGGTCTGCATTTGAATAGGAGAGTGGTGGGGGAAGGGATGGGAGTGGGCCAGCAGGGGGTTAACGATGGGGGGAGGGCGTGGGGTACAAGGGAGAGGGACAGTGCTTGAGATGGGATTAGATATGAAACCCACTCACTTTCATTTGCTCCAATGTGTTGTGAGTGAGATGAGTGAGTGAGTGAGTCAGAGAGGGAGTGAGTGAGTGAGTGAGTGAGTGTTCTGTAGTAATGACTGAGTTAAGGATATCAAGGATTGTGTGTGAATCTACAGGTAACTGACAAAATAAAGGAAACACCAACATAAATTGTCTTAATAGGGTGTTGGGACACCACCAGCCGGAACAGTTACAATGCACCTTGACATAGATTCTAAGTGTCTGGAACTTTAATGGATATATGTGACACCGTTCTTCCACGAGAAACCCCATCATGTGGTGTTTTGTTGATGGTGGGAAACGCTGTCTCAGGCACCACTCCAGAATCTCCCATAAGTGTTCAATGAGGTTGAGATCTGGTGACTGAGACGGCCATGGCATATGGTTTACATCATTTTCATGCTCATCTAACCATTCAGTGACCACTTGTGCCCTGTGGATGGGGACATTGTCATCCTATGGGGGCGTAGCCAAAATAATGGCCTGCCCAGCATTTGGTCTGCTCAGATGTTAATTGATTAATTAACTCAGGAACCGCACCTGTGTGGAAGCACCTGGCTTTCAATTAACTTTGTATCCCTCATTTACTCAAGTGTTTCCATTATTTTGGCAGTTACCTGTATGCATGTGTGTGTTCAGAATGTTATGCTCTCTTGGTGTGTGTGTGTCTGTGTGTGTTGTCCTGACTTAGCCTTAGCCTGACTTGCCATTCCGCCCCCACAGCTTGAGATGAGGAAAAGAGTCCCCCTCATGTCACGAACACCTCCTCTCCCCTCTCTTCGGGTTGAATGATTCAGTTGTGCAACTGACTAGGTATCCCCTTTCCCTTCCTTTCTCGCTCTTTTCAAAGGCAAAGGAACCCTTTCTCTTTCTTTTCAAAGGCAAAGGAACCCTTTCTCTCTCTTTTCAAAGGCAAAGGAACCCTTTCTCTTGCTCTCTTTCTGCACTCCTGTCCCCAAGAAGCCCTCCAGTCTGCACTCCCTCTTCAAAGGATCCCCTCCACTTCCCCTTATCTCCCCATACCCCTACAAGCTCGTTTATCCCGATCTGACCCCGAGCCTCCTCTCCATCCCATCTCTCTAACTAACGAGTGATTTTTACAGATGAATCAGGAATGCCTGATTTCATTACCTTTTTATGAGGATTACTTGGTACTATTTCTGACATCTGTGTCTGTTGTGTGCTGATTACATCTAAGGGAATGTAAGAAACCTATTATTTCGTGTGTGAGCGCCCCAGCGTGTGTGTGTGAACATGCATGTGGGGGAGAGAGGTGGTAGGGTTCTCCCACTGTGAGGCTGTGACCTGATTCCTGTCCAGACAAGCAGGTCACTTCCTCCACAGAGGGACAGAAAGAGAGAGGCAGAACGGGGGAGGGAGAGAGGGGCCAGACCCAGTCCCCTTCATTCATATCACCCATCTAGCTTAATGGTGCATGACTGGACAATAGGGATTAGCCATCAGCCCCTCCCTTTCTCTCTCCCCCTCCCTATCTCATCAGCAACAGTACAGTACAGGGTCTGCTGTGGGGAACAAGGCCTATACTGTACAGGCAGGCGTACAGCCGGAAGCCTTTTATTAGAAGAGGAAGGGATGGATAGAGGGAGTGATGGGAAGGCAGGGGTGCAGCTAAGGGGTTACCAGGGGGTCCTGGGCACTCTCATATCAGGAAGCCTTAGACTAACACACAGGTCCAGCCCACTGCTTTTAGGTCACCTCTGACAGTCCATGTGTAAATCATGGTTGTATATTCACACAGGGTGAGTGTGTTGTGTGGTCTTCTTGCTCTCCCACACACTCTATGCATGTGAATGGGTCTGAATGAGAATGATGATACCAACCTCACACAGACATACTGGTACTCCTCCATACTAACTACTATATATGAGCGACCACCAGTCCGGCTCTCACCCAGGGGAACCACAATACAGCTTCTTTCTCAGTCACCCCCCCCTGTGGGAGACATTCAATGCCTTGGCTCATTAGCACTGTCAATGGGTCGGGCCATACCACAAATAGCTCCCTGTGGGGGTGATGGGGGGGCCAGGGAGTTCTCATTATCCCCATATCCACAATCACTAAAGAGTCCCTGTGTACACACACCTGCTCAAACACGACACGGAGAAAGCTAAAGCAAACACAACCGAGACAGATGTTGTTTTAGATAAGTTATTTCTTAACAAGTTGTAAAATAATTACTGCTTTTTCAGTGCAGTATCCAATCTCTTTGCAGTGCAGAAGGCCTGGGTCGTTTTCTACTGTAACTCTGTAAAGATAAGAACTTGTTTGTCTTCAAAAACATTGGTTATGGATTTAAAGTACTGTAAACTGGTAGCCCAAGTTTTAATCATCTCTACTCCTCAGGGATCATCATTCTGGTTTTCTGACATCAGCCAATCAGGAATACTAGGCTATTTGTTACATAAATGTAAACCAGTAACATAATCAGTCTTCCATCCATGTCATGATTGGTTCTACTAGATAGAACAGTCATGTATGAGTCATCATCATCAGCAGGGCAACATAGAGAGAAGTCTATAGTCATTGATCATGCTGGTCTGATCTCCCAAGGCACTCAGGCCTTTTGATAAGGAAATCCTTGATCGTGGACCTGGGCTCACCTGAATGCTGCTTGTTGTCTGTTGTTATGCTAACATGGACACCAGCACTGACTTCAGTATCATTATGTTGAGTCTGGATGGGTGGCGTTTGCACATAGCCTAAATGTAGTTAGATAGTGTATCTGATGTCCTAGGCAAGGAAGTGAATGGCTACACAGATAGGACTGGTTTCAGTCCAAGGTTGCTAGTTTACCTAACCAAACCATCAGTCCTAGCTTGCCATTATTAAAATCAAATTCAACAATGCCAATAATGTTTTCAATTCGACTTTTTCTTTCAAAAGCAGCTCAAACATAGAACATGTACGAATGAACTAGAGCCATTGAATTCTACCGTGCAAATATACTGTGCATTATAGGGAAATAATACACACTCTAGAATGCCCTTCAAGCCAATCAGAAACAACGATTCAACATTGCCATGGTATAATTAAGCAATAAGGCCCGAGGGGGTGTGGTATACGGCCAATATACCACGGCTAAGGACTGTTCTTATGCACGATGCAACGCAAAGTGCCTGGACACAACCCTTAGCTGTGGTATATTGGCCATATATCACAAACCCCCGAGGTGGCTTACTGCTATTATAAACTGTTTACCAACTTAAGTAGAGCAGTAAAACGAAATGTTTTGTCATACCCGTGGTATACGGTCTGATATACCACGGCTGTCAGCCAATCAGCATTCAGGGCTCGAACCACCCAGTTTATAATGACTAATAATGGCCAACAGGAGCACGCCCTGTCGAGACATTAGTGTGGGAAACCCTGGTCATTCTGTGTCTGCCTATACATTACACTTCTACCCAGAGCATGACGTTGTACAGGTAATCAATGACGTATGGGTCCCCCCTCTCTCTGTTACTGTCAGAGATTCCTGGCTTCCTGTCTGAGGAGGAGTGTGGTGTGGTGGTGCAGCTGGCCCAGCTGAAGGGTCTGATGGAGAGCCAGGCCACAGTGCCACCAGGAGACCAGGAGGAGGAACTGCAGCCACTGCTCTCCCTCAGCCCCGAGGAGACCTTCAGCCTGCTAGACCTGGACCAAGACGGACTACTGCAGAGACAGGAAGTGAGAGAGGGAGAGGTGGGTGGATGAGAGGGAGGGAGGGATAGAGAGCGGCCGGCAGCTCATTAGTTTGTGGTTGTGTGTTTCTGTCCCAGATCTTGAGCCACTCTCGTTCACGGGACGGGACCTGGCTGAGCCCAGAGAACTTACGACAGATACTCACCGGCCAGGAGGCCAGCCCAGCAGGTACTTTGTAGTGTGTGTGTGTGTGTGTGTGTAACTCGCTCTCCATAGCCAATGTGAGGTAAGACCTTTAAATAGGTTAACTTTCGCAAGGCAGACTGAATACCAGGACGTGTATTCAGAGCATGCACTGACCAGCTGGCAAGCGTCTTCACTGACATTTTCAACCTTTCCCTGACCCAGTCTGTAATACCAACTTGATTCAAGCAGACCACCATAGTCCTTGTGCCCAAGAAGAAGTGATGCAGTCAGTCTCTCCTCAACTCTTAGCCAAGAGAGACTGGCATGCATAGTATTTATGTTAGCCCTCTGATTACAATGAAGAGCAAGATGTGCCGCTCTGTTCTGGGCCAGCTGCAGTTTAACTAGGTCTTTTTTAGCAGCACTTCACAGTGCCATCCGTTTTGTCACCAAAGCCCCATATACTACCCACCACTGCGACCTGTACGCTCTCGTTGGCTGGCCCTCGCTTCATACTCGTCGCCAAACCCACTGGTTCCAGGTCATCTACAAGAACCTGTTAGGTAAAGTCCCCCCTCAGCTCGCTGGTCACCATAGCAGCACCCACCCGTAGCACGCGTTCCAGCAGGTATATCTCACTGGTCACCCCCAAAGCCAATTCCTCCTTTGGCCGCCTCTCCTTCCAGTTCACTGCTGCCATTGACTGGAACGAACTACAAAAATCTCTGAAACTGGAAACACTTATCTCCCTCACCAGCTGTCAGAGCAGCTCACAGATCACTGCACCTGTACATAGCCCATCTATAAATAGCCCAAACAACTACCGCTTCCCCTACTGTATTTATTTATTTTGCTCCTTTGCACCCAGTGTTTCTACTTTGCACACTCATCTACTGTCAAATCTACCATTCCAGTGTTTTAATTGCTATATTGTATTTACTTCGCCACCATGGCCTATTTATTGCCTTTACCTCCCATCTCACCTCATTTGCTCACATTGTATATATACTTATTTTTCTACTGTATTATTGACTGCATGTTTGTTTTACTCCATGTGTAACTCTGTGTTGTTGTATGTGTCGAACTGCTTTGCTTTATCTTGGCCAGGTCGCAGTTGTAAATGAGAACTTGTTCTCAACTTGCCTACCTGGTTAAATAAAGGTGAAATAAAAAAAACTAATAAAAACTTGACCACATGGCCTGACAATAATCAAGGTAAGACAAAATTAGAGCCTGCAGGACTTGCTTTGGAGTGTGGTGTCAACAAAGCAGAACATCCCATGACAGTTTACATTCTAAGGTAACACCAAGTCATTTAGTCTCCCCAACTTGTTCAACAGCCACACCATTCGCTACCAGATTCAGCTGAGGTCTAGATCTTAGGGAGTGATTTTTACCAAATACAATGCTCTTAGTTTTAGAGATGTTCAGGACCAGTTTAAAACTGGCACCCATTCCACAACTGACTGCAACTCCTTGTTAAGGGTTTCAGTGACTTCATTAGCTGTGGTTGCTGAGATGTATATGGTTGAATCATCAGCATACATGGACACACAGGCTTTGTTTTAATGCCAGTTGCAGGTCATTGGTAAGAATAGAAAAGAGTAGAGGGCCTAGAGAACTGCCCGGTACACCACACCCTACATGTTTGACATTAGAGAAGCTTCCATTAACTTCTTAAGACTATTAAAGAAAACCCTCAGTTGTATTAGGTAAATGGCTCTGAATCCACAATATGGCAAAGGTTTAAAAGCTATAAAACATACACGACCGTTCAAAAGTTTGCGGTCACTTAGAAATGTCCTTGTTTTTGAGAGAAAAGCAAAAAAAAATGGTCTATTAAAATAACATCAAATTGATCAGAAATACTGTAAAGTGTAGACATTGTTAATGTTGTAAATGACTATTGTAGCTGGAAACGGCTTATTTTTATCTACATAGGCGTACAGAGGCCCATTATCAGCAACCATCACTCCTGTGTTCCAATGGCACGTTGTGTTTATAATTGTAAAAGGCTAATTGATCATTAGAAAACCCTTTTGCAATTATGTTAACACAGCTGAAAACTGTTCTCAGACTGTCCAATAAAAAGAAAAGATTAAGCTGGGCAAAAGAACACAGACACTGGACAGAGGAACTCCATATTCATAGCACGCAATGATTACATCAAGCTTGTGACTCTACAAACTTCTTAGAAAATAAATGGTTTTCGAATTATCCAATTAGACTTTTAAAATGATAAACTTGGATTAGCTAACACAACGTGCCATTGGAACACAGGAGTGATGGTTGCTGATAATGGGCCTCTGTACGCCTATGTAGATAAAAATAAGCCGTTTCCAGCTACAATAGTCATTTACAACATTAACCATGTCTACACTGTATTTCTGATCAATTTGATGTTATTTTAATGGACAAAAAATGTGCTTTTCTTTAAAAAACAAGAGACATTTCTAAGTGACCACAAACTTTTGAACGGTAGTGTATATATATATATACACATACATACAGTGGGGAGAACAAGTATTTGATACACTGCCGATTTTGCAGGTTTTCCTACTTACAAAGCATGTAGAGGTCTGTAATTTTTATCATAGGTACACTTCAACTGTGAGAGACGGAATCTAAAACAAAAAAACACATTGTATGATTTTTAAGTAATTAATTTGCATTTTATTGCATGACATAAGTATTTGATACATCAGAAAAGTAGAACTTGATATTTGGTACAGAAACCTTTGTTTGCAATTAGAGATCATACGTTTCCTGTAGTTCTTGACCAGGTTTGCACACACTGCAGCAGGGATTTTGGCCCACTCCTCCATACAGACCTTCTCCAGATCCTTCAGGTTTCGGGGCTGTCGCTGGGCAATACGGACTTTCAGCTCCCTCCAAAGATTTTCTATTGGGTTCAGGTCTGGAGACTGGCTAGGCCACTCCAGGACCTTGAGATGCTTCTTACGGAGCCACTCCTTCGTTGCCCTGGCTGTGTGTTTTGGGTCGTTGTCATGCTGGAAGACCCAGCCACGACCCATCTTCAATGCTCTTACTGAGGGAAGGAGGTTGTTGGCCAAGATCTCGCGATACATGGCCCCATCCATCCTCCCCTCAATACGGTGCAGTCGTCCTGTCCCCTTTGCAGAAAAGCATCCCCAAAGAATTATGTTTCTGTGCCTTCTCACCAAGCTGCTTGCCTATTGTCCTGTAGCCCATCCCAGCCTTGTGCAGGTCTACAATTGTATTCCTGATGTCCTTACACAGCGCCCTGGTCTTGGCCATTGTGGAGAGGTTGGAGTCTGTTTGATTGAGTGTGTGGACAGGTGTCTTTTATACAGGTAACGAGTTCAAACAGGTGCAGTTAATACAGGTAATGAGTGGAGAACAGGAGGGCTTCTTAAAGAAAAACTAACAGGTCTGTGAGAGCCGGAATTCTTACTGGTTGGTAGGTGATCAAATACTTATGTCGTGCAATAAAATGCAAATTAATTACTTAAAAATCATACAATGTGATTTTCTGGATTTTTGTTTTAGATTCCGTCTCTCACAGTTGAAGTGTACCTATGATAAAAATTACAGACCTCTACATGCTTTGTAAGTAGGAAAACCTGCAAAATCGGCAGTGTATCAAATACTTGTTCTCCCCACTGTACATACATACAAAAATATGTGGACACCCCTTCAAATTAGTTGGAAACTCTACAATGTTGGAAAGAACCCGTAAGTAAGTATTTCACTGTAAGTCTACACCTGTTGTTTACAAAGAATGTTACAAATGAAATAAAAATGGGATTTGGTTTGTGTATGTATGTCTTTCCCAAAGCCTATGTACCAGGCTTTCCCTGCCAGTATTATTAAGGGGTGAGTGTTTGTGCGTGCCAAGGGTGTGTGTGACCTGATGCCATTATGCCAGGCGCCGTTTGCGTTTCCCAGTCCGGATGTGTCCCATCATCTCATTAAAATCTGTGGCCTACCAACCTCCTTCCTTAACATTCCCCCGGATCCCTCGTACTCCTCCTCCCCACACTTACTCGCTCCATCCTCCCCTCCTGCACCCCAGAGCTATTGTTTCGTCTGGGGCGCTGCTTCATAGGGGGATGAGGGGAAAGGGGGCCCGGAGGTTCACTCATTCGAGAGTAATAGAGAGCGAGAGTTACAGGGAGGGAGTGGAAAAGCAAGAGATGAGCTGCAACAGCATACAGAGCTACAGATACAGAAAATGGCCGTGGGATGAGAAAGATCGGAGAATAGGAAAGAGGAAGATGAGCTGAGAGTAACAGCATACAGTATTACACCTCTATGGGGAAAGAGGGAGAGAGTGGATAACGTGATTAGGAAGATGTGAACATCTTGATAGGAGAGCGAGTGAGAGAGAAACATTTTTTGCAGCAGAGAGGGGGGTGTTTGTGTGGGGGGGCTAACCGTGTGTTGTCCCTGCAGGTGTGTTAACTCTAGAGGAGTTCAGGCGTGTGTGTGACGGCATGTCCCAGCATCCCTTGCAGCAACGAGGCGGAACAAGGCGGGGCCAACCGAAAAGGAAGAGCCGACACACCTGGCTGTATCAGGGACCAGGATCACACCACATACTACACGCACTGAGGAATAGGTAACTCTCACTCAGTTGTAACACGCACCCCGTTGTCATAGTAACTCAGTTGTCATAGTAACTCAGTTGTCATACTGTTTTTATGGCTTTATTCCGGCCTCTCCTTCCTTAGGGTGACCCATCTAGCGCGTCTGCCCTCCCCATTGGTTGAGCTGAGCGAGCCGCTGCAGGTGATTCGCTACGAGCAGGGAGGCTTCAGCCACGCCCACCACGACAGTAGCCCCTCCCATCCAGAGACCACCTGCTCACACACACGCCTGGCCGGAAACACTTCGGCACACACCGAGATCTCCTGCAGGTCTGTCTCGTTCTATGTGTGTGTGTGTGTGTGTGTGTGTGTGTGTGTGTGTGTGTGTGTGTGTGTGTGTGTGTCTGTGTATCCATATGCTTCCTCTAATTTTCATAGGTTGTCATCTTTTTATGGTGTCCATCTGTTTGCACAAATGTGCACTTTGATCCTCCCATATTCCAGTCAGATAGTCGCCTTAATATACGGATGTTCCCTCCTCCCCAGGTACATCACTGTGTTACTCTACCTGAACTCTGTGGAGGGAGGCGGAGAGACCACTTTTCCTGTGGCAGACAATCGCACCTATGAGGAGGAGGTGGGTGACCATACTATAAGCATTGTCCGTACTAAGAGTTTTTGCTTTCATGTTGAATGATGAGAAGGCTACTGATTTCCTGAATTGTGCTGCTATTGCAAACATAGTGCTGAACAATGACAAGGAATCTGACTGAGAAGCACTTGTCATGCTTCATATCAGGAGCATAGAAGAGCTGCATTTTTGTTGTGTTTGCACGTGTGTGTCTTCCAGGCATTAGTGCAGGGTGGTGTGGATCTGACAGACACACAGCAGAGCTGTAACAGAGGAAACCTCAGGGTGAAACCAACAGCTGGGACTGCTCTCCTCTGGTACAACCATCTCTCTGATGGCAAAGGTCCGTTCCAGCACACACGCTGCTCCATTCTTTGTGACTTGTTTTCTCCGTTAACACCATACGCCACTAGTCAAACTCCCTATCCCCTCCCCTGTCCCGCAGGTTGGATGGGTGAGCTGGATGAATACTCCCTCCATGGGGACTGCCCTGTGACCCGAGGGGTGAAGTGGGTAGCCAACAGCTGGGTGAACGTGGACCCAGACCACCAGCGCCAAGCCCGCTACCAGAGACTGGTGACCCACAGACAGGAGGGCGAGCCGGGCAGAGAGGAGCGGGAAACCCCCCTCCCTCACAGCAACCACCACCAGGACCTGTAGTACTGTAGCTAGGGCTACTGGGAACACACTGTGGGGAGATGCACACGTTCCTTTAAGCACATGGGCAAATCACTATTTCCGCTTAGTCATGTTGCATTGATGTCAATGGGAGACTAAGTGAACATTTGACTTAATGGCAGTTAGGATTTGCCCCTCAGAATATCTGAAAAGACAAAGTACCTGTGTAATTAATTGAATTCAAAACCCAGTTCTAATTACACATGCAGACATTTTAGTTGCATTTGTCTGTTTTTCAGTCATAGTTATGGTTCTGAGGGATCCATTCTTGTTTTAAATGTAGTTTTCACAGCAAATTGAGCCAAATTAGAATCTAATCAGATGACCCATCTTTCTATGTCTTCCTGACAGGCAGATTTGATGTGGGATTGTATCTGTATACTTCTGTCTATTTCTTTCATGAGTGATGTGATGTTCTGACAGTATTTGTCAACAGACAAATACAAGGGTGCTAGTGGGCTCGAGGAAGCCCAATAACAAAGCAGGCCCCTGGACCTCAAGCATTAGATATTTACGTTGGCCCAGCCCAATGTC
The DNA here is from genome assembly GCF_045679555.1 of Salvelinus alpinus. Lineage (NCBI taxonomy): Eukaryota > Metazoa > Chordata > Actinopteri > Salmoniformes > Salmonidae > Salvelinus > Salvelinus alpinus. The sequence continues at coordinate 40,263,048 of NC_092102.1, read as the reverse complement.
TTTAGGGAACCCCAAGAGTCCATGTGTAACCGGTGTGACTGTGTTGCTAACAGCTTCACTTCCTCCACTGTCCCTGTCCTCTTCCTAGGCTTGAACCAGTGGTCCACTGATTCCAAACACGTGTCCGCCTGCTTGACGTACAAACCAGTTGCGCCACAGAAAAAATGATCAAATTCAATGGCCCCATTTCAAGCTGTGGATGAGTTTATCCAGTACAGTTTGACTCCATTACACATCTGTAATACAAACCCTGTTTCTATGTTACAGTTCCTGTCTGGTGGTTGTGTTACGATGATGAAGAACCACTCATTCTCAAACCAGCTGTCCTTTCATACAACTCCTTGTTAAAGATGGAACCCGCGTTAGGGGAAACAGCGCCACTGTCCGTCCCCAGCACCTTTCGTCATTGTTTTAGTTTGGACAAAACGGGGGTGAGGTGCGTTGAGCAGTGTGGTTAAAAACCCTAAAACATGCAGTACATATTCTGCTGTCACGTCGCGCCTGCAATGATGTTTGAGAGGCAGAAAAACTGATTTACAGTAACTTCTTTGTTGTTGTGATAATAGTTATTTTTCAATGTCTGCTTGATTCAGGATTCAGATAAGTGTGTTTATTTATTTGTTTATTTATCTATTTGTTGTATTTGATTATTTATTATCTATGTATTATTATTTATTAACTTAATAAGGTGATTGATGAATGTATCATTATTACTTGACTGGTTGATGTTGCATTGAGTCTATTACAGTTGTTGTTCACTGTATACATACAATAAGTCATGGAAAACAATACAATTTGTATGCTTTTTTCTGTAGCTACAGTGAGATTACATTTTTATCTAAGCCTGCACCGAGGAGCATTCCATGTGGTTTTCTCATTTGGGCAAAAGTCGTTCCTACGTCCTCTTTCCTCTGTGACCGATAAGAGGTTGAGTGTTTGGAGAGTGTGTCAATTCGTTAAAAGGCCAATGGAAGACGGTCCTCCTCGATAGCCTCCTCTTGGCGAGGAAGCACAACTGAGATATAATAAGACCTGGAGACTGCTTCCAAGATGTCCGACTGTTGTTTTCAAGGTAATATACTCATGTTCGCATACGCCGATTCATAGGCCTTTTATCAATTAGATTTGCTCACCTGCGTCCTCTCTTCTTCGTCCTCTTTCGCCTCCTTTTGAAAAAGGTCAAAGTTAATTGAGGAGAGTAACCGTTGATGGAAATGCGCTTGCTTGAAATGAGACGGTCCTTTTAGCTAACCTTTTCCTAACCGTAACCTAATTATCCTAACCTGTTGCATAAATTCTCCTAACCTGCTACGAAATGTCAAATCTGACCTTAATTTGACAAAAGCTTGATCCTTTCTAGCCGTGACCCTGGCGCCTTGGGAAGCACAAGCAATGATTGTTTATAACTAACCCAAGATAGAACACAGCCTGTCATTTCCAATGGGAGAAAATTAATCATAGTGTGCAGAACTAGTGCTCATTCTAGCATGTATTTCCATATTTCCGTTAGGGAACGCCAACTCTGAAGTGGCGTGGGCAATAACTCAATTCACCCCTTCACTCCTAAACAACACACTTTTTAGAAACTTTGACAACGGGTAAAGTCTACAAAAACTTAGTCCACTCTGTTTGTAACATATTCTGGTTTTGGGAACAGAAAACTGTATTGAGATCAAATGCTTCATCAATGAGAAATCCATCTCACTCGATCTTCTCCCACTGCCGGCCACTGGGCTTCGAATCATCACCATATTTGGTGGTGAGTGGAAACGCCACCTTGTTCTTCTATGAGATTTAACGGCGGTTGGCATCCAATTTGTTGCATTACCGCCACCTACTGGACTGGAGTACAACTCCATTATACTTTACTTGAAAAAGAAAAATGTACTAAATACATACCCTACCATTTAACACTATATTCACTAATTTCAAAATGATATAAAATAAAATGAACAACCCCTTACTCCACTAATTAAATGTATTTATTCCTATCTCATGCCATCACCATGAAAGGATGGGACATCACCACTTAACACATCCTGTAACTCTTCTGCTGTCAAGTCTCGCACACCCAAATACCTCTTTGCAGCTGCCACCACAATCTCAATTTTCGGAGACTTCCGATCCATCCCTGCGGTACAATTAATAACCATTGCAATAAATGCTAACTTATTTCACTTTTTGGCCTATCCCTCTGTACTGGTATGTCTCTACTACTCTCACCCCTCCTCCCTCTGTATTGGTATGTCTCTACTACTCTCACCCCTCCTCCCTCTACTGGTATGTCTCTACTACTCTCACCCCTCCTCCCTCTGTACTGGTATGTCTCTACTACTCTCACCCCTCCTCCCTCTACTGGTATGTCTCTACTACTCTCACCCCTCCTCCCTCTGTATTGGTATGTCTCTACTACTCTCACCCCTCCTCCCTCTACTGGTATGTCTCTACTACTCTCACCCCTCCTCCCTCTGTACTGGTATGTCTCTACTACTCTCACCCCTCCTCCCTCTACTGGTATGTCTCTACTACTCTCACCCCTCCTCCCTCTGTACTGGTATGTCTCTACTACTCTCACCCCTCCTCCCTCTACTGGTATGTCTCTACTACTCTCACCCCTCCTCCCTCTGTACTGGTATGTCTCTACTACTCTCACCACTCCTCCCTCTACTGGTATGTCTCTACTACTCTCACCCCTCCTCCCTCTGTATTGGTATGTCTCTACTACTCTCACCCCTCCTCCCTCTGTACTGGTATGTCTCTACTACTCTCACCACTCCTCCCTCTACTGGTATGTCTCTACTACTCTCACCCCTCCTCCCTCTACTGGTATGTCTCTACTACTCTCACCCCTCCTCCCTCTACTGGTATGTCTCTACTACTCTCACCACTCCTCCCTCTACTGGTATGTCTCTACTACTCTCACCACTCCTCCCTCTACTGGTATGTCTCTACTACTCTCACCCCTCCTCCCTCTACTGGTATGTCTCTACTACTCTCACCCCTCCTCCCTCTACTGGTATGTCTCTACTACTCTCACCCCTCCTCCCTCTACTGGTATGTCTCTACTACTCTCACCCCTCCTCCCTCTACTGGTATGTCTCTACTACTCTCACCACTCCTCCCTCTACTGGTATGTCTCTACTACTCTCACCCCTCCTCCCTCTGTACTGGTATGTCTCTACTACTCTCACCACTCCTCCCTCTACTGGTATGTCTCTACTACTCTCACCCCTCCTCCCTCTACTGGTATGTCTCTACTACTCTCACCCCTCCTCCCTCTGTACTGGTATGTCTCTACTACTCTCACCCCTCCTCCCTCTACTGGTATGTCTCTACTACTCTCACCCCTCCTCCCTCTGTACTGGTATGTCTCTACTACTCTCACCCCTCCTCCCTCTACTGGTATGTCTCTACTACTCTCACCACTCCTCCCTCTACTGGTATGTCTCTACTACTCTCACCCCTCCTCCCTCTGTATTGGTATGTCTCTACTACTCTCACCCCTCCTCCCTCTGTACTGGTATGTCTCTACTACTCTCACCACTCCTCCCTCTACTGGTATGTCTCTACTACTCTCACCCCTCCTCCCTCTACTGGTATGTCTCTACTACTCTCACCCCTCCTCCCTCTACTGGTATGTCTCTACTACTCTCACCACTCCTCCCTCTACTGGTATGTCTCTACTACTCTCACCACTCCTCCCTCTACTGGTATGTCTCTACTACTCTCACCACTCCTCCCTCTACTGGTATGTCTCTACTACTCTCACCACTCCTCCCTCTACTGGTATGTCTCTACTACTCTCACCCCTCCTCCCTCTACTGGTATGTCTCTACTACTCTCACCCCTCCTCCCTCTGTACTGGTATGTCTCTACTACTCTCACCCCTCCTCCCTCTACTGGTATGTCTCTACTACTCTCACCCCTCCTCCCTCTGTACTGGTATGTCTCTACTACTCTCACCCCTCCTCCCTCTACTGGTATGTCTCTACTACTCTCACCACTCCTCCCTCTACTGGTATGTCTCTACTACTCTCACCCCTCCTCCCTCTGTATTGGTATGTCTCTACTACTCTCACCCCTCCTCCCTCTGTACTGGTATGTCTCTACTACTCTCACCACTCCTCCCTCTACTGGTATGTCTCTACTACTCTCACCCCTCCTCCCTCTACTGGTATGTCTCTACTACTCTCACCCCTCCTCCCTCTACTGGTATGTCTCTACTACTCTCACCCCTCCTCCCTCTACTGGTATGTCTCTACTACTCTCACCCCTCCTCCCTCTACTGGTATGTCTCTACTACTCTCACCCCTCCTCCCTCTACTGGTATGTCTCTACTACTCTCACCCCTCCTCCCTCTACTGGTATGTCTCTACTACTCTCACCCCTCCTCCCTCTACTGGTATGTCTCAACTACTCTCACCACTCCTCCCTCTACTGGTATGTCTCTACTACTCTCACCCCTCCTCCCTCTGTACTGGTATGTCTCTACTACTCTCACCACTCCTCCCTCTACTGGTATGTCTCTACTACTCTCACCCCTCCTCCCTCTACTGGTATGTCTCTACTACTCTCACCCCTCCTCCCTCTGTACTGGTATGTCTCTACTACTCTCACCCCTCCTCCCTCTACTGGTATGTCTCTACTACTCTCACCCCTCCTCCCTCTGTACTGGTATGTCTCTACTACTCTCACCCCTCCTCCCTCTACTGGTATGTCTCTACTACTCTCACCCCTCCTCCCTCTGTACTGGTATGTCTCTACTACTCTCACCCCTCCTCCCTCTACTGGTATGTCTCTACTACTCTCACCACTCCTCCCTCTGTACTGGTATGTCTCTACTACTCTCACCACTCCTCCCTCTACTGGTATGTCTCTACTACTCTCACCCCTCCTCCCTCTGTACTGGTATGTCTCTACTACTCTCACCCCTCCTCCCTCTACTGGTATGTCTCTACTACTCTCACCACTCCTCCCTCTACTGGTATGTCTCTACTACTCTCACCCCTCCTCCCTCTACTGGTATGTCTCTACTACTCTCACCCCTCCTCCCTCTACTGGTATGTCTCTACTACTCTCACCCCTCCTCCCTCTACTGGTATGTCTCTACTACTCTCACCCCTCCTCCCTCTACTGGTATGTCTCTACTACTCTCACCCCTCCTCCCTCTACTGGTATGTCTCTACTACTCTCACCCCTCCTCCCTCTACTGGTATGTCTCTACTACTCTCACCCCTCCTCCCTCTACTGGTATGTCTCTACTACTCTCACCCCTCCTCCCTCTACTGGTATGTCTCTACTACTCTCACCACTCCTCCCTCTACTGGTATGTCTCTACTACTCTCACCCCTCCTCCCTCTACTGGTATGTCTCTACTACTCTCACCCCTCCTCCCTCTGTACTGGTATGTCTCTACTACTCTCACCCCTCCTCCCTCTGTACTGGTATGTCTCTACTACTCTCACCCCTCCTCCCTCTGTACTGGTATGTCTCTACTACTCTCACCCCTCCTCCCTCTGTACTGGTATGTCTCTACTACTCTCACCCCTCCTCCCTCTGTACTGGTATGTCTCTACTACTCTCACCACTCCTCCCTCTACTGGTATGTCTCTACTACTCTCACCACTCCTCCCTCTGTACTGGTATGTCTCTACTACTCTCACCCCTCCCCCCTCTGTACTGGTATGTCTCTACTACTCTCACCCCTCCTCCCTCTACTGGTATGTCTCTACTACTCTCACCCCTCCTCCCTCTGTACTGGTATGTCTCTACTACTCTCACCCCTCCTCCCTCTGTACTGGTATGTCTCTACTACTCTCACCCCTCCTCCCTCTACTGGTATGTCTCTACTACTCTCACCACTCCTCCCTCTACTGGTATGTCTCTACTACTCTCACCCCTCCTCCCTCTACTGGTATGTCTCTACTACTCTCACCCCTCCTCCCTCTGTACTGGTATGTCTCTACTACTCTCACCCCTCCTCCCTCTGTACTGGTATGTCTCTACTACTCTCACCCCTCCTCCCCCTTAATCCATCTTCCTCTCCTTTCTTCACTGCCTCTGCATATGACAACTTCTGCTCTACTTTAACCCTGGAAACCTCAACCTGCATGGGACATTTCTGATCCCCAGCCCCATGGGCACCCCTGCAATAAACACATTCCACTAGTTTCCCCAATACTACACATTCCTGTCTCATGCCCTTCTGCACATTTCTCACACCTTGGACCCTCCCTCCTACACACTGCTGCCACATGCCAGTAAGCTTGAAACCTGTAACATCTTAATGTGTTCGGCACATACGCTCGTACAGGATAACTTATATATCCTAACTTCACTTTGTCGGGCAAAGACTCATCTTCAAAACTCAAAAGAACAGACAATGACTCTTCTGTTTCCCCACTCTCGCCATCCTGTCTGCGTCACATCAAACGCCGAGCATCACATACACCGGGAATCTTTGCCCTCAGCTGGTCAACATTTATATCTACTGCTACCCCAGTTATCACTCCTTTCATTGGTGCCCTTTTCTTGAGAATGAAAAAAATGCACCTTTCTTGCCCCCATTCGTTTTACTTTGAGCACATTCTTCCTCTGCCTAACAGAAACACAAACAATTATCACTACACCACTTCTAGTTACCCTCACCGATTCCACATGACCCAACTCTTTTTTCACCCGCCATGAAACCACAAATGGATCATCCAAAAGTCCACTTTTTCCATAAACTTCACTCCTACTGTCACACTCTTCTTCATTCTGATCCTCGGTGCATACCTCGGTCTCCGATAACTTCACAGCACCTACCACCTCCGATACTTCACCCTCATTCACTTCCATTTCTCCTCCTGTCTTCAGCTCCCTCTGCTTACACTTTATACCATTCTTATTTGACAAACCATCTCCCTTTTTTCCACCATTTTAATCCAACTCAAGCTCACCCTCTTCTTCCCTCACTCTCTTAGGCCTCTTCTCCCTCTCTTTTCCCCTCCATTCATTTTCCGTTTTCCACGTACATGTCTCCTCATGATAATACTGCCGCTCCATCCCTGACACCCATCGTGTACTTGCTTTCACTAGGGACTCCATTTTCCCCTTCCGGAGTTCTGCTCATGTCCCCAATAACGTGCCTACAACAACGCCTCCAATCTCTGCTCGGTGTTCTCGAGTGGAAACACCAACCGAATGCTTCAGATTTGTACCTCCGGTGAAACATATTGTTCATTGTTCTACACAATCTGTGACAGATGTGTATCCTACCGCGGAAGAGTTTTGAAATCTGACACACCGCCTTTGAATTAGCTTTTGTTTTGTCAGAGGAGAAAAGCATGCACATGTTTAAAAACAATATGTTACTTATTGTTTTATCTATAAAATGTTTTGCACAACTAACTTGCATTTTTTGGATCACTTTCCACATTTCTTTTGGGTCCACCACTGTGAACGTCGTTTGCCTGATGACGCGCCAGTGGTGAGGATGGTTTCATTTCAAGCAAGTGCATTTCCATCCACGATCACTCCTCGCTAGTTCTCCTCGATTAACGTGGACATTTTTCAAAAGGAGCCGAAAGAGGACTCGAGGTGTACAGATCTAATTTATAAAAGGACCTTGTCTTTCTAGCCTGGCTGACGCGCGACACACGTGACTACACAGCGCTGACTTCGAGAGCTTGGATTCTTATACATCAGTGGTGTCAACCAGACACTGCCACCCCTGAGCTGCCAACATTCCCTTGACCGCTAGATGTCGCCCAAGGTCAACAAGTAGATGCGATCAAATCCATTCAAAATTGAATTGCTTGCCTGTGTCAATGCTACTGGTTTTAAGCACTTTGGTACGGCTTTACTAGGCGTGTTGCACCGCTTATTAGAAAGTATTAAACATAGAGGTAATACAAATAGCCAAAATAACGGTCATATGCCAGGAATAAGACAAAGTGTAGCTAAATGAAGACAAAAATGTATTAGGTGTTTGCGTTCTTATGCCATCAAAAAAACAGGCGCAAACGAAAACATTTAAACTGTAAGTGCTGTTGCCCTCAAATACCCGGATAAGTACAGGAAGGCACGAATGAATGGATTGTTAGTACACACAACATGGACTGGCCCGTCCTCTCCAACCCCCTAAACTAAACATATTAAGAACCTCCTCATAAAGGCCTACGTGCCAAACGTGACTGTTGTACGTGAGATTGACAGTATGGCTACTGTAGCACAGTGTAGGCTGATCTGGAAAGAGACTATGTGCGTGCGTGTATTGATTTGTTTGTTGACTGCCACGGGCATCATGCTGTATAGGACCAACAGACACAATACAGAGACACAGGTGCCCCAGAGTACAGACTAGGCCTGGATACTAATATATTAGTACTAGGCATGCTATACTGTAATTAGGTTAATTGCGTAATTTTATTATATGCTACTAAAGTGAATGTTTGCGTTGTCCTTGGAGTAATCGTTTATTGTAGTCAGTTGTAGTCATATTCCAGGTTGATTAATAAAAGACTGGACGCCCCCTTAAACTATACATCGGCATAAAGTAGGCTTTAATTAGTCTGATCTGTGCAAAAACAGCATTGCCATCATCAAGACATGTATTAAGCCAATGATATGGTAAAGATGGCCATGGACTAGTTTCTCCTCGTTATGTTTAAGTCATTCGTGTCCATTTATTTTCTTAATCTGTTCCAACTGTAGGCTAGAGCCGCTAGAGTTGCTGTGCGTCACGAGATTGCCCTTGCAACAACAACCAAAAGGTACTCTTATTCATTCACGAATTGAATGTGATTGTATTTTGTGGACAATTCGAAATAGAATATGACATGTGCTGTTATCTATCCAGCCCAATTTGCTGCCAGCTAGGCTGTCTGACACTGAGATTTTACTGTGCGGGGTCAGTGGCGTACTTTTTCGCGCACCCCAAGGTCCGAGCAAGCCAGCTCCTCCCAACCAAAAATAATAATATATTTTTTTACAAAAACATTCAATTTTTTTTGTTGTAAAAAGGCTAACTTCCTGCAATTTACACATTTTGCTATGGGCCAAAGACAAAAATGTGAAGTTGTATAGCTATTGTCATGCATTTCCATACATGCCATGGGGCAGAGAGATTTTTATTAATAGCTAATCTCATACCATTCTATACATTTTGCCATGAGGCTGATAGATCATTTTCCAGTTTTAAATCACATTTCCTGCTATTCTACATATTTTACCATGAGGCTGAGAGAAAATTTGTTCAATTTTAATGCTAATTTCCTGTAATTCTATAGATTTCTTTCCATGTTTTATGACATGTTAACATGCTATCTGGGGCCTGACATGCCAAATAGGGGAGACCGGAGTTGGTTTTCTCACGGGTTGATTATCACAGTGCTAATTATTCCCAATCTAAATGGCGCTGTGTAATATTTTTACGGTTCAGATGTGTGAATTATTTGAAAGAACTTATCTCCCTGGTCAATTCATGTCAGCATGACAAAACGTTAAGGTGAGGCGAATTTGTGTGTTTCATAGATGAAAGTAAAACATAAAAAATAAAAAAAATAGTGTTTTCTTTGTAAATGTTTGAATTATGGGAGTATCCATAAACAATTTTTGTTTGTTGAAAAGAGGCGGGGTAGGGGATGGTTGTCACATAGAATGTGGGGTTAGTTGTCTCTATCAACTCCATTATAATAAAAACTGGTGTAGTGGAGGGTAAACACAAGTAAACACATTTTACCCACCTTTTGCAGAAAAATGCATTAAAAGTATACTTTTTTTCACATGACTGGCGATCAGAGTGTCAGGTTTTGGCCAGGACTGTTCAGGTTTTGTTCACTAGATGTCCCCCTTGCACCTTTTTTGTACCTTTTTGTTTTTCTTGCTCCAATTATTGTTTGCACCTGTAAGTCATTCCCTTGTTAGTATTTAAACCCTGTGTGTTCCTTAGTTCCTTGCTCAGTGTTTGTAAGTTAGCACCCAGCCCCAGCCCAAGCCTTGTTTTATATAGACTTTTCTCTTGTTGGATTTTTCAGAGGTTCTCTGGTTTTGTTCTTGTTTATTATTTGAGTAGTCTTTTGAGGTTTGTTTTTCCCTGCTGTTTTTTTACCACTTTGTGGATTTTTCGTTGTATTTTGGAGGATATCTATTTTTTATTAAACCACCATCTCTAGTACTGCTGTGTCTGCCTCATCTTCTGGGTTCTGCCAATTATTTAGTGACTGTTTCTCGCACCGGGTCCTGACAGAAACACTGAGCCATTAATATGAACCCAGAGGCAGCCAGTACCCAGGACTTTTTTCCCATGCTGTCCCACCACGAGGGGACTGTCCAACGTCACGAAGCTGCTCTGGTTCAGCAAGAGGCCTTACTGGCTGGACATTCTCAACTTCTGTCGGAGATGATGACTTCCATAAAGCAGATTTCTGATCAACTTTCTCCTGCAACCGCTTCTGCTCCAGTTCATCAGATTCAAGTGCCCGTGGCAGTTAACCCCCTGGCTGAACCTCGTCTGCCGCCTCCCCAACGGTTCTCAGGTGATCCGAGTGTTTGTAAGGGGTTTTTCACCCAATGTTCTCTCTCCTTCGAGCTGCAACCCTCGTCGTTTCCCACCGACCGCTCCAAGATAGCATATATTATCACCCTGCTGTCGGAAAAAGCCCTAGCCTGGGCTACTGCTGTGTGGGATGCCCAAAGTCCCTGCTGTGCCAGCTACTCTACCTTTGCTGAAGAATTCAAGCGAGTGTTTCAAGGTCCTACCAGCGGTCCTGACTCAGCCAAACAGCTCCTGACTCTCCGCCAAGGTCGGCGCAGCGTGATGGACTATGCCATCCAGTTCCACACGGTGGCAGCAGTGAGTGGCTGGAATGACGAGGCGCTCACAGTGTTTTTTTTGAAGGGTCTTTCCGACACCATCCAAGATGAACTGGCCACTCGGGAACCACCAGACAACCTCGAGTCCCTGATCAAGTTGGCTTCACGCATAGACCAGCGTCTGAGAGAGAGAGAGCTCAACCGTAGATCTCTCACCCTAGCTCCTATCGGTCCCAGCTCCGAGTCTCCACCTTTATCCTCACTGACTCCACCGGAACCCATGCAGGTTGGACGCATCTCCCAGGCTGAGAGAGACCGCCGGATGAGGGAGCGATGCTGTCTATATTGCGGCAAACCGGGCCATTTCCTCTCCACGTGTCCCGGGCTCCAGGGAAAACGCACTCTCCCGTGCAGGCCTGGGAGGACTGTAACGGGTAACATAACCTCCTCCCATCCATCCAACTCCCGCCTGCTCATTCCAGTTACCCTTTCCTGGGACAACCACGAGCTTCCCCTTCAAGCCTTGGTAGACTCTGGTGCCGCAGGTAACTTCATGGATGGTGTCTGGGCGAAGGAGAATGGCGTTCCCTCTGAACCTCTAAGTGACCCCATAAGGGTTACTACGTTGGATGGAAGCCCTTTGGGATCTGGACTTGTCACTCGTGTCACTACTCCCTTGCGACTTTCAGTTTCCCAACACCAGGAAGCGATGAACTTTCATCTGACCTCGTGTTCCGAGTTCCCTCTCGTCCTTGGATACCCCTGGCTTCACAGCCATAACCCTCACATCGACTGGTCTGTGGGCACTATCAAGCAGTGGGGTCCTACGTGCCAAGCCACTTGTATCTTCCCAAGTTCCCCGAGTTCCCCTCCCGAGTCTCTAGAATCCATCGACCTGTCCCGAGTTCCCGAGTGTTACCATGACCTCAAACCGGTATTTAGCAAACAGAGGGCCACCAAACTACCACCCCATAGACCTTACGATTGCCCCATCGACCTGTTTCCGGGCACCTGCCCCCCCAGGGGTCGGATCTTTTCCCTATCTCCTCCCGAACGAGCTGCTATGGATACCTACATCAAGGACGCTCTGGCAGCAGGCCTCATGCGTCCATCCACCTCGCCGGCGGGAGCAGGGTTTTTCTTTGTGGCCAAAAAAGACGGGGGATTACGTCCTTGCATCGACTACCGGGGACTTAATGCCATAACCGTCCGTAACCGCTACCCGCTACCCCTTATGGCCACAGCCTTTGAGCTGCTCCAGGAAGCAGTTGTCTTCACTAAGCTTGACCTGCGGAACGCATACCATCTTGTGCGGATCAAACCCGGTGACGAGTGGAAGACCGCTTTCAACACGCCTACTGGTCACTACGAATACTTGGTGATGCCCTTCGGCCTGACCAACGCTCCGGCTGTGTTCCAAGCGCTCATAAACGATGTGCTTAGGGATATGCTTAACATCTTCGTGTTTGTTTACTTGGATGACATCCTCATCTTTTCGAGCTCCCTTCAAGAACACACTAAGCATGTCAGACAAGTACTCAAACGCCTCCTTGACAGCCATTTGTACGTGAAGCCGGAAAAATGTGAATTCCATTCCTCCCGAGTACAATTCCTGGGATTTGTAGTGGAACCCGGTCGAGTCCAGATGGACCCCAAGAAGGTAGGGGCGGTAGCGGATTGGCCCACCCCCAAGTCCGTTAAGGAAGTTCAGCGTTTCCTGGGCTTCACCAACTTTTACCGCAAGTTCATCAAGAACTTCAGCTCGGTGGCAGCCCCTCTCTCAGCTGTAACCAAGGGTGGCAACACAAGGTTTCTGTGGGGAAGAGAAGCTGAGACGGCCTTCCAAGGACTCAAGCAGCGCATCCTCTCTGCTCCCATTCTGACACTACCAACGGCGGATGAACCTTTTGTGGTGGAGGTAGACGCATCAGAGGTTGGGGTTGGAGCTGTCCTGTCTCAGAGGGGTGAAGACAAGAAGCTTCATCCTTGCGCCTTCTTCTCTCACCGGCTTACCCCGGCCGAGAGGAATTACGATGTGGGGGATCGTGAACTCCTAGCGGTTAAGATGGCATTGAAGGAATGGAGACACTGGCTCGAGGGGGCTTCTCAACCGTTTCAAGTGCTTACGGACCACAAAAATCTGGAGTATATCCAGCAGGCGAAGCGGTTGAACTCCAGACAAGCTCGATGGTCTCTTTTCTTCAGCCGATTTCAGTTTATCCTCACCTATAGACCCGGGTCGAAGAATCTCAAACCGGACGCCTTGTCACGAATCTACTCTCCTGCCATTCGAGAAGATACTGACATGACTGTCCTTCCGGCCGCTAAGATCGTGGCTCCGATCTCGTGGCAAGTGGAGGATACCGTGAAACAAGCCCAAGCCATCGAACCGGGCCCTGGAGGAGGTCCTGCCAATCGGTTGTTTGTTCCCAAGGCAGCAAGGTCCCAAGTCCTTCTGTGGGGGCACTCCTCTCGCCTCACCTGTCACCCGGGCGTAGGTCGCACCTTGGAGTTCATCCAGCGTAAGTTCTGGTGGCCCACCATAAAAGAAGACGTTGCCACTTTCGTCAAGGCCTGTTCCGTGTGCTGCCAGGGCAAATCTTCTCACCTCCGCCCTCAAGGACTCCTTCACCCTCTATCTATTCCCCACCGACCCTGGTCCCATATCTCATTGGACTTTATTACTGGCCTTCCTCCGTCCCATGGTAATACAACTATCCTAGTCATCATCGACAGGTTTTCTAAGGCGGCCAGGTTCGTTCCCTTGACTAAGTTACCTTCTGCCAAGGAAACGGCTGAGTTGGTGATTAACCATGTGTTCCGAGTCTTCGGCATTCCGCAAGATATGGTTTCTGACAGAGGTCCCCAGTTCGCCTCAAGGTTTTGGAAGGCCTTCTGCCAACTCATAGGGGCCACTGCCAGTCTATCTTCAGGGTACCATCCGGAGTCCAATGGCCAAACCGAGAGGATGAATCAAGAGCTGGAAACCACCCTCAGATGTATGGTCTCCAACAACCCGTCCACATGGTCGTCCTTCATGGTTTGGGCCGAGTACGCGCACAACACCTTGTGCTCCTCCTCCACTGGTATGTCCCCGCACGAGTGTCAGTTTGGCTATGCTCCTCCATTGTTCCCGGACCAGGAGGCAGAAGTCAGTGTGCCTCGAGGTTCATCAGACGCTGTCGGCTTACGTGGAAGAAGGCCCGTCTTAATCTTCTGCGTTCCTCACAGAGGTACCAACAACAAGCCAACAGACGTCGCCGTCCCGGGCCTACCCTGCGCCTCGGCCAGAGAGTATGGCTCTCAACCAAGAATTTACCGCTACGGGTGGAGTCTCGCAAACTGTCCCAGAAATTCATCGGTCCCTTTAAGGTTGCCAGAAAAGTGAACCCCGTTACTTTTCGCCTGCACTTACCCAGATCCCTTAAAATTAATCCCACGTTTCACATTTCTTTATTAAAACCTGTTGTTTTTTCTCCCCTTATCCCGGCAGGCAGACCTCCGCCCCGTATCATCGGAGGCCAGTCGGCTTATACCGTCCATCGGATACTGGATTCCCGCCGGGTGCAGCGGTCCTGGCAGTATCTGGTGGACTGGGAAGGCTACGGTCCCGAGGAGCGCTCCTGGGTTCCTGCCAAGGACATACTGGACCCTGACCTCATTCGTCAGTTCAGGGTCCTCCACCCTGAGAAGGCTGGTAGGAACGTCAGGAGCCGTTCCTAGGGGGGGGATTCTGTCAGGTTTTGGCCAGGACTGTTCAGGTTTTGTTCACTAGATGTCCCCCTTGCACCTTTTTTGTACCTTTTTGTTTTTCTTGCTCCAATTATTGTTTGCACCTGTAAGTCATTCCCTTGTTAGTATTTAAACCCTGTGTGTTCCTTAGTTCCTTGCTCAGTGTTTGTAAGTTAGCACCCAGCCCCAGCCCAAGCCTTGTTTTATATAGACTTTTCTCTTGTTGGATTTTCCAGAGGTTCTCTGGTTTTGTTCTTGTTTATTATTTGAGTAGTCTTTTGAGGTTTGTTTTTCCCTGCTGTTTTTTTACCACTTTGTGGATTTTTCGTTGTATTTTGGAGGATATCTATTTTTTATTAAACCACCATCTCTAGTACTGCTGTGTCTGCCTCATCTTCTGGGTTCTGCCAATTATTTAGTGACTGTTTCTCGCACCGGGTCCTGACACAGAGTTTACCAACCTATTTGTTTTTACCACTACATCACTGATTTAAATCACAATCCCTTTTGTGGTTGTGCTATAAAGAGCTCCCTTCATTGCCTCTGTCACACACATATTTTTCTGTCACACACCCACACAAGATACACAAATCAAATTTACTCAAAATATCATATGTTATTCTCATGGCATAAAATGCTACATTTTGTTAGTAATATAATTTGATCAAAGAAAGGTTGTTAGCAAACATTGTGACAACCAACCCCATACTGTGTGACATCTAACCTCACGATGGGCCTGGTTGTCACAAGTGGACAGAGTGTGTTGATGGCTTATAACTCAATTTTGGAATAAGATATGAGGATAAAAAGGGTCCTCCTAATTTTGAAAAGAGCCATTAAGATATACTGGTGCTGAGAAATACACACGAGTAAAAAGTGACAACCAACCCCGGTCTCCCCTACTGTCCCGTCTACCTGTCAATTAGTGTCCCCCATGGGTCACAATAGGATTCGATTAGCGTCCGTTGCTATGTCAACACTGTGACTAGCTAATGCATCGAATTTTAGAGCTCATTACAGCCAAAGGGATGTTCTTTTCATCCCGAAAGCGTTGCGGGGCTCGAGATGGCCCCCCCATACACTGATACGCCAGTGTATGCGGTTGCTCAAATCATTTATAACATGTAAACATAATTATTGCCAACCTTCAGTAGGCTATCCGATATTTGATTATTTATTTATTATCCTGTGCGTCGTGCAAATGTATGAATGATAAAAAGCGGCTTGGTGATGGTGCTGGTTTTGCTACGCACTGTAGAACGCGCACTGCACATATTAGCCAATTGCATCGCAGAGCCGTGCACGAGGAGGAGGAGGGGGGCTGCCAACCCATAGACCAACGGAGCAGGAACAGCTCACATCACATTCTTCGTCTCATCAGAGCCTGGTGAAGGACCTACCCAGCATACAACATCACTTAGCTAGCTAGGTTATTGGACCTCTGACTTAACGATACAAATAGCGACCTAAACCTCTCGATTTACTAGCTAGCTAGCCAGCTAGCTATCATTTTCATTTACTGTCATCCATGAGATTCTTCAGGCTATCATTCAAGTGCTTCGTCGACTGCTTTTGAATTCCCTCTCCCCAACGTCTGACGCGACGCTTTGTAAATATTACATTTATTGTTGAAGGGCACCAACTCGTTGTGATAAATTAAAAAATAGAAATATTTTTTGATAACAAGAAGACGAAATATAAACCAAGGAAAGAACTGGAGAACTGCATAGCTTCTCTCTCTCTCTCTCTCTCTCTCTCTCCCCCCTCTGAGACGCACTGAGTATCTTGATAGTGTCACTAGCTACTAGCTAGCTGCACTTGGCTCTACCCACCTAACGTTACCCGGTTTATTTAAACCTAATCAATCAACATGTCGCCAGAAGTAGAAGAGAACTCCCCAGGTGAGTGATTGAAAAAAAATTATATATATATATATGATAATAACAATGGTAATAACATTATTGTTGTTGCATTGTTATATTGTAGCTATGAATTCAAAGCAGCATTATAGATGTCAAAGACCCCAGCTAGACAGCCATAACTAAGTTTAGTTAGGGTATAACGTTAGCTTCAACAGCAAGTGTTTTGGCTACATAGTAGCTAGCTAGGTATAGGCACTACTGTGCACCTCAGATGCACATCTAACTAGCTAAGTATGGACAGATGACATGTTACTTTTATAGATTGTAAACCTGTCACTTCAGACTGAGTTCAAGACACCTCACTTGCTTTATAATTACCTTAACGTTACACTAGAGTTACCTAGCTAACATCCACCTACCTGTCAGATGATTAGGCTATCCAGGTAAGGTTATAGCAAATTAGCGACACATCCCTCACTAATATGTGATGCAGCATGATCGTCAAGTCCTCTTGCTGTAATGCACTATACTGTAATGCACTATACCTGTTGAATATACCAAAAGGCAGGTCACAATCCTGTTCTCACATGAGATTCTTGTTGCAGCCCAGCAGCTGTACTATACTCCATTAATCTGTGATTGTGTTCGTTGGGGTCTCAGTGACACCTTACTAATGCCAAGCTAAAGTTTAGATTCCTGGTTAGACAGGAACCAAGTGTATCCTCCCTGTGTGTTAGTGTTCTACAACATTGCCAAGAGGTCTGGACCTCTGTTAGCAGTTTTGCTTGCTGGTTCAAGATCCATTCAAACTTCTCCACCTTAATCACACTACATCGATCACACAGACCTGCATTGTGTAGGGCAGGCTAGCTTTCTGTCAGAGCCGTCAGTCACTGTCTGATGGGTTGTGTATGCTCCAGTGAATAGGCCTACTAAGGATTATAGCAAATCAACCCACCTCTCATGCCAGACTTGCTATGTCTATGAAAGCAGATATCCAAGCATATTCTATTCTATTAGCATCAGCTTCTCTCTCTCTCTCCTGCCCTCCCTCTCCTGCTCACACACTCCCTCTAAATGCTCTGATCTGGAAAAAACTGCTTTCCTAATGTGCATCCGGATCAGAGCGGCTGACATCGATATCATAGAAGGCGCACATTAATGAACTGTCAGAAGAATCGGTTTGTTTGAGAGGGAGAAAGAGAAAGACAGAGAGAAAGTAAATTAAAGTGTTGTCGTAGTCAGTGGTGAGACGGACACCTCGTTGTTGTAGTCAGTTGTGAGACTATTGTCGTACCCCAGCACACAAATCAGTTTTTGGGAACTGGGAAGAGGTAGAGAGAGGGTAGGAGGGAGAGGGTAGGAGGGAGAGGGTAGGAGAGAGAGGGTAGGAGGGAGAGGGTAGGAGAGAGAGGGTAGGAGAGAGAGGGCAGGAGGGAGAGGGCAGGAGGGAGAGGGCAGGAGAGAGCGGGTAGGAGAGAGAGGGTAGGAGGGAGAAGGAGGGGAAAATAAACAAGGAGAGAAGATGCAAGAAAGGCATCTGGACCATTAAAGCCAATTGCATTTCCAGTAGCTACCCTACACTCTTAGAAAAATGGGTTCTGCGTCTGTCCCCATAGGATAACCCTTTGATGAACCCCTTTTGGTTCCTCAAAAGAGTTCTACCTGCAACCAAAAAAGGGTTCTACCTGGAACCAAAAAGGGTTCTCCTATGGGGACAGACGCAGAACCCTTTTGGAACCCTTTTTTCTAAGAGTGTACATTACAGTAGGAGTACTGCCCTCTTTTACAGCATGTGGTAAATGTAGGCCTCAGCTTAGACTGCTGACTGAAGAACTGCACTGTCTGGATGTCATAGGCTTAGAGAGGATTTAATCAATATTTCATATTGTTGTGTAATAGGACTGAACATGTTCTTGGTTGTCACTCAGCTCTATTAGAAATATAGAGGCAGTAGACATAGCCTACCATACATATAACAATATGTTTCCACCATGCTTATAGTCACTCCATCTTAATGATGTGGGGAGGGGGGGCTTTTTGGCATTCACTGTGAGTCACTGCAGCTTTGCGAGTTTGTGACTCCTATGATTGATTTTGTACATTTTGTTGATTGGTGGACCTTTATGTTTATGTGGCTGTAAAAGCTTGGTTGATTTACAAGGCAAGCAAATGGCTTTTAACCCCTCTCTTTCTCTCTCGCTCCCTCTCTCCACTCTTCCTCCATACTACCCCCCCCTCTCTCCCAGGTGATGTGCGGCTCTCCCAGATGGAAGCAGGGATTCCATCAGAGGAGGAGGGTGGTGTGGCTCGCCCCCTAGTCCCTGTCCCTGGGGTTGGGATGGGGGCAGGGGGGTGTGAGGGAGGGGGAGGACAGACCCAAACACAGCCTCAGGTCCAGGCTACAGCAGTACCGTATGTGGAGAGAGAGACCTGGACCAGACAGATGGACTTCATCATGTCCTGTGTGGGCTTCGCTGTGGGGCTGGGCAATGTGTGGCGCTTCCCTTACCTCTGCTACAAGAACGGTGGAGGTGAGCTCACACACACACAATGTATATACACACACACACACACACACAAACAAACCAACAAACACAATACTCACACACATCTTCAGCATGTGCACAGCACACACATACTGTACATCCTCAGACTTAATTAAACACATTTCAACAGACTTGCACTCAGCATATGCACACACCCATACTGACACAGCCACACTGACACAGTCACACTGACACTGACACAGTCACACTGACACAGACACAGTCACACTGACACACTGACACAGCCACACTGACACAGCCACACTGACACAGTCACAAACTCCTACTTTATGACACACCTATGATGTAATATGCAAAACAGGCAGTTGGACTGATATGATGGAAAGGCAGTTTTAAGTAAAGAGAAAGGGGGAGGAACGAGAGAGGGAGGGAGGAGGGAAGAGATGAAGGGAGACCAAGCAGGGCTTGCATGAGTGTATGCACGTAGCCGTAGTAGCCATGCCCCTCATATGGTGACACTTGAGCACACTCCCCTCCTTTCTTTCTCTCATTCTCTCGCTACGGTAACCTGTCCTTTCCACCTTTGCTCTTTATTTCTTATCTCTCTGTCCCTCCTACTTTTATGAGATGTTTGAATAAAAGTGAGTGTGTGTTCTCTTTCTCTCTCTCTCTCTCTCTCTCTCTCTCTCTCTCTCTCTCTCTCTCTCTCTCTCTCTCTCTCTCTCTCTCTCTCTCTCTCTCCCCCTCCCTCCCTCGTTCTTCTGTCTTGTGACCCGTGACTCTAATACCCACCTTCTCATATCATTTAACAATGGTTTGACACAGTGACCCCCCCCCCCCACCCCCTGTGCTCCTGCCCTGCACACAAAGGTGCTTTCTCCTCTCCTCCCCTGATAGTAAGGAAAATATGGATGCATGTCACACAATAAGCGTCCTGTGCCCGTCCTTCCCTCTGTGTCAGCAGTGCCACTGCGACGCCACGTTTGGTGTCCTTGACCAACCCAGGCCAGGGGACGTCTCGTAACACAACATCGGCATCAGATAAGACTGAGTACTGGGCACTCACAGGCTCTCAGACCTGTTCTCTTTACTCAAACACCCACCGACGGATATCTGACTGACTAAAGTGGAGAACAGATAGAGGAAATTAATTTGAAAGAGATTGTTGTTTTTATATTAAACCCTGTCCTATATTTGGGTAGTCTAGTCTATACTTTGAGAGAAGTTCATGTGTGAAATGATGGAGAGTCTAATACAATAGTGGCTTAGGGAAAATCATTATTATTTTTCTTTATTTTTTTTTGTCTTTCCAATCGTCTTTTTAATCCATTCAGTCTTCCTACTCTCTCTCACTCTCGTTCTCTCCTTATCCCACTCCCCCCCCCTCTCTCTCTCTCTCTGAACTCTTCCTTATATGGCTTCGGCTGTCTGATCTCAGTGAATGAGACTGAGAGAATGAGGGAGAGGGAGAGAATAAGAAAGTCACTATCACCAGATGAGGTCATTGTATTTTTATGTCTCAGATTCCTATTTCCTCTTCTTCTTTATCATCCAAATTTCTGGTTCATCTTTCCTTCTTACATTCTCCTGTTATGTTACCTCTCTTTTTTTCCTCCACATCTGAACAGGCAGTCTCCTCCCTGCGTCATTCTCATGTGACTCTGTCCCATCTGTTTACCCCCTTCCTTCTAAGTATTGGTATGGTCCTCTGTATATAGTTTCATCATACCGGACATACCAATATGTCTGGGGTGGGGGGTTTGGGTGAATGTTCTGTTTGTTTTTTTCGCTGTACTTCCAGTTTTAGAGGTGTTTTGTTGCTAAGGCATGTTAGGAAGCTGCAGAATACAGTGGCAGTAAAAATAAGCGCATCAAATGAAAATCAAATGGATTTACGATGTAGCTGTTGACCTTTCCCTTTGTTGTTGTTAGCTCGGATCTGTTTAATTTGATTATCTATTTCTGCTTGATGTGTTTGCCAAATCAAATGATCTCAGATAAAAGTATCCCAGGTAAAATACATTATATATACAAAAGTATGTAGACACCCATTCAAATGAGTGGATTCGGCTATTTCAGACACACCTGTTGCTGAAAGGTGTATTAAATCGAGCACACAGCCATGCAATCTCCATAGACAAAACATTGGCAGTAGAATGGCCTTACTGAAGAGCTCAGCGACTTTCAACGTGGCACTGAAATAGGATACTACCTTTCCAACAATTCAGTTTGTAAAATTTCTGTCCTGCTGCCCCATTCAACTGGAAGTGGTGATATTACGAAGTGGACACGTCTAGGAGCAACAACAACTTAGCCACAAAGTGGTAGGCCACAGAAGCTCACAGAACGGGACTGCCGAGTGCTGAAGCACGTAAAAATAGTCCGTCCGGCCTCCCGAATGGCGCAGCGGTCTAAGGCACTGCATCGCAGTGCTTAAGGCGTCACTACAGACCCGGGTTCAATCCCAGGCTGTGTCACAACCGGCCGTGACTGAGAGTCCCATAAGGCGGTGCACAATTGTCCCAGCGTCGTCTGGGTTAGGGGAGGGTTTGACCGGGGGGGGCTTTACTTGGCTCATCGTGCTCTAGCGACTCCTTGTGGCGGGCTGCAGGCTGATTTCGGTCGTCATTTGAACAGTGTTTCCTCCGACACATTGGTGCAGCTGGCTTCTAGGTTAAGCGGGCGGGTGTTAAGATGCGCGGTTTGGTGGGTCATGTTTTGGAGGATGCATGACTCGACCTTCGCCTCTCCAGAGCCCGTTGGGGAGTTGCAGCGATGAGACAAGATCGCAATTGCATATCACACATTTTTTTAAATAAAAAATACATTTGTCTGTCCTCAGTTGCACTCACTACCGAGTTCCAAACTGCCTCTGGAAGCAACGTTAGCACAATAACTGTTTGCAGGGAGCTTCGTGAAATGGGTTTCCATGGCCGGGCAGCCACACACAAGCCTAAGATCACCATGCGTCGGCTGGAGTGGTGTAAAGCTCACCACCATTGGACTCTGGAGCAGTGGAAACGCGTTCTCTGAAATTATGAATCACGCTTCACCATCTGGCAGTCCGATGGATGACTCTGGGTTTGGCGGATGCCAGGAGAACGCTACCTGCTCCAATGCATAGTGCCAACTAGAGGTAGACCGGTGATGATTTTTCAACGCCGATACCGATTATTGGAGGACCAAAAAAAGCCGATACCGATTAATTGGCCGATTTTGATATATATATTTTTAATAATGACAATTACAACAATGCTGAATGAACAATGAACACTTTTATTTTAACTTAATATAATACATCAATAAAATCAATTTAGTCTCAAATAAATAATGAAACATGTTTAATTTGGTTTAAATAATGCAAAAACACAGTGTTGGAGAAGAAAGTAAAAGTGCAATATTTGCCATGTTAAAAAGCTAACGTTTAAGTTCCTTGCTCAGAACTTATGAAAGCTGGTGGTTCCTTTTAACATGAGTCTTCAATATTCCCAGGTAAGAAGTTTAGGTTGTAGTTATTATAGGACTATTTCTCTCTATACCATTTGCATTTCATATACCTTTGACTATTGGATGTTCTAATAGGTACTTTAGTATTGCCAGCCTAATCTCGGGAGTTGATAGGCTTGAAGTCATGAACAGCGCAATGCTTGAAGCACAGCGAAGAGCTGCTGGCAAATGCAGGAAAGTGCTGTTTGAATGAATGCTTACGTGCGTGCTGCTGCCTACCACCGCTCAGACTGCTCTATCAAATCATAGACTTAATTATAATATAATAACACACAGAAATACGAGCCTTAGGTCATTAGTATGGTCAAATCCAGAAACTATCATTTCGAAAACAAAACGTTTCTTTCAGTGAAATATTTTATCTAACGGGTGGCATCCATAAGTCTAAATATTGCTGTTACATTGCACAACCTTCAATGTTATGTCATAATTATGTACAATTCTGGCAAATTAGTCCGCAACGAGCCAGGCGGCCCAAACTGTTGCATATACCCTGACTCTGCGTGCAATGAACGCAAGTGTCAGGGTTTGTGTGCAGAGATGTAGCGGAGTCAAGCGCAGGACACAGGTGTTGAGCAAAACAACGGCGTTTACTCAAAATACAAGCAAAAATTCCTCATAGGGAATAATACAAACACACATGCACCAACAACAACCACTAACGAAACAAACAATCACAGACAGAACAGAAATGTATGCCAGAGGGTTAAATAGGGAACATAATAGGGGAATTGAAACCAGGTGTGTGTAATACAGACAAAACAAAACGAAACTGAAACATGGATCGGTGGTGACTAGAAAGCCGGTGACGTCGACCGCCGAACACCACCCGAACAAGGAGAACGTCCGACTTCGGCGGAAGTCGTTACAGCAAGAGAAGTGACACAATTTCCCTAGTTAATATTGCCTGCTAACATGAATATCGTTTAACTAAATAGGCAGGTTAAAAAATATATACTTCTGTGTATTAATTTAACGAAAGACATTGATGTTTATGGTTAGGTCTATTCGTGCAACGATTGTGCTTTTTTCACAAATGCGCTTTTGTTAAATCATCCCCCGTTTGGCGAAGTTGGCTGTCTTTGTTTGAAAGAAATGGTCTTCACACAGTTTGCAACGAGCCAGGCGGCCCAAACTGCTGCATATACCCTGACACGGAACCCAAACCGGCTGTGCGCGTGCGCCATCGACAAAATGTATTTTGTCCCCCTACACCAAACGCGATCACGACACACAGGTTAAAATATCAAAATAAACTCTGAACCAATTACATTAATTTGGGAACAGGTCGAAAAGCATTAGACATTTATGGCAATTTAGCTAGTTAGCTTGCTGTTGCTAGCTAATTTGACCGGGGAAATTAACATTGAGTTGTTATTTTACCTGAAATGCACAAGGTCCTCTACTCCGACAATTAATCCACACATAAAACGGTCAACTGAATCGTTTCTAGTCATCTTTCCTCCTTCCAGGCTTTTTCATCTTTGAACTTATATGGTGATTGGCATTTAAACTTTCATAGTATTACTACACCGACCGGCAACACAGTTCGTCTTTCAATCACCCACGTGGGTATAACCAATGAGGAGATGGCACGTGGGTACCTGCTTCTATAAACCAATGAGGAGATGGGAGTGGCAGGACTTGCAGCGCGATCTGCGTCAGAAATAAAAATGACTTATTTTTTAACCCTTGGCAACGCAGACGCTCGTTGACGTGCACGAGCCGTGTGGGTGCAATAATTGAATAACATAGATTTCAAAATGTATTTTGCAACGCTCGCACACGCGACACGAGCGGTGTGGTCAGCCTATGACTCTGTTGCACAGAACGCAAGAGAAGTGACACAATTTCCCTAGTTAAAATAAATTAATGTTAGCAGGCAATATTAAGTAAATATGCAGGTTTAAGAATATATACTTGTGTATTGATTTTAAGAAAGGTGTTGATGTTTATGGTTAGGTACACTGGTGCAACGACAGTGCTTTTTTTTCTCGTGAAAGCGCTTGTTAAATCACCCGTTTGGCGAAGTAGGCTGTGATTCAATGATAAATTAACAGGCACCGCATCGATTATATGCAATGCAGGACAAGCTAGATAAACTAGTAATATCATCAACCATGTGTAGTTAACAAGTGATTATGTTAAGATTGATTGTTTTTTATAAGTTTAATGCTAGCTAGCACCTTACCTTGGCTCCTTGCTGCACTCGCATAACAGGTAGTCAGCCTGCCACGCAGTCTCCATGGAGTATAATGTAATCTGCCATAATCGGTGTCCAAAAATGCTGATTACCGATTGTTATGAAAACTTGAAATCGGCCCAAATTAATCGGCCATTCCGATTAATCGGTCGACCTCTAGTGCCAACTGTACATTTTGGTGGAGGAGGAATAATGGTCTGGAGCTGTTTTTCATGGTTTGGGCTAGGCCCCTTAGTTCCAATGAAGGGAAATCGTAACACTACAGCATACAATAACATTCTAGACGATTCTGTGCTTCCAACTTTGTGGCAACAGTTTGGGGAAGGCCCTTTCCTATTTCAGCATGACAATGCCCCCATGCACAAAGCGAGGTTCATACAGAAATGGTTTGTCGAGATCGGTGTGGAAGAACTTGACTGGCCTGCACAGAGCCCCCTATCGAACACTTTTGGGATGAATTGGGATGCTGACTGTGAGCCAGGCCTAATCGCCCAACATCAGTGCCCGACATCACTAATGCTCTTGTGGCTGAATGGAAGCAAGTCCCTGCAGCAATGTTCCAACATCTAGTGGAAAGCCTTCCCAGAAGAGTGGAGGCTGTTATATTAGCGAAGGGGGGACCAACTCCATATTAATGCCCATGATTTTGGAATGAGATATTTGGCTGGCAGGTGTCCACATACTTTTGGTCATGTAGTGTATGTATGTGTTTCATTTGACCTCAAGCTTTTGAGTCAGTTGTACTGTAAAAGGGACATATAGGATGGTTATATTTTACATAATACATACAAGCAAGAATCCCTCCTAGTGTACTTTCACTTTTACTAACTGTCTCTTTCTCATTCTCTTTCATTCTCTCTCCTTCCTACTTTCTGTCGTTCTCTCTGTTCAAAGGACAATGCCAGCCACTCATGCCCAAACACTAAATGAATGAAACAATATAGTTATCTCCCTCTCAATACACCTCCTCCTTATCTATGGCCTTGTCTACCCTCCTCTCCTCCTCCTCCTCCTCTCTCTCTTTCTCTCTCACTCACTTAATCTGTCCTTCCTTCTTTCCTCCCTTGTCACTGCACTGCAATAACATTTTGCTAGATAAGTTTTAGCCTAAATGCCAGCTCTAGTTCTTCAGCTTGCGATCTCTCTCTCTCTCTCTCTCTCTCTCTCTCTCTCTCTCTCTCTCTCTCTCTCTCTCTCTCTCTCTCTCTCTGTCTCTCTCTCTGTCTCTCTGTCTCTCTCTCTCTGTCTCTCTCTCTCTGTCTCTCTCTCTCTCTCTCTCTCTCTCTCTCTCTCTCTCTCTCCCATGAGCATGTAGAAGTGTAAATTATATAATCATGTCTGTTATAGAGAGCCTTTTATCTGTCCACAACAAGTTGAACATTAGTTATACAAGCATGCACTAGGACTAGATTTGCTAGATTTGTCACATAATAGAGTTTGTGTTGTGTTGTATGTTTGTGAAATATAGCCTCTGTGTTGTGTAGCGTGTGGAGTTGTGTTGCTAACGTGTGTGTGTGTTGCGTGTTGTAGGCGTGTTCCTGATCCCCTACATGATTATTGTGTTCATCGGAGGTATTCCCGTGTTCTTCCTGGAAATCGCTCTTGGTCAGTTCATGAAGCAAGGCGGGGTCTCTGCATGGAACATTGCCCCTCTCTTTAAAGGTACTGTAATGTGAATGCATTAATGAAGAGTGAATACATGTTTCTGAGGTAGGTTTTGTCTTGTTTTATTCTGCAACCCCTCTGTCTCACACTTTCTTTCGCCCCCGTATAATATAGGCTAGCATTTGGTTGTTCAAACCACCAATTTAGGCATAGATGTTGGCATTATGTAACTGAAACAACTGTCAGAATAAACAGTCTTCTCGCAACAAGACTTGATTGATGAAATCTTGACATAAGAGCTGTTGTGAATATGTTGATTCTGTTGTAACTTGCAGTCCAGCTCCTCTGTCACATCATAGCATCGTCATCAACTTCCAACCTACACTCAGTGGCCAGTTTATTAGGTACACCACCCCGTTCAGGAAAATGGTTCGCTCCTACAGACAGTGAGTCACGTGGCCATGGCTTGTTTTATAAAGCAGGCAGACGGTCATCAAGTCATTCAGTTACTGTTTGATTGAACGTTCGAATTTGCAAAACAAGTGATCTAAGCGACTTTGAGTGTGGTATGATTGTCAGTGCCATGCACGTTGGTTCCAGTATCTCAGAAACGTCTGGCCTCCTGGGCTTTTCACGCACAACAGTGTCTAGGGTTTACAGAGAATGGTGCGATAAACAGAAAACATCCAGTCAGCGGCAGTCCTGTGGTCGAAAACAGCTTGTTGATGAGAATGGCAAGAATCGTGCAAGCTAACAGGCGGGCCACAAACCGGCAAATAATGCCGCAGTACAACAGTGGTGTCAGTCCTTGTCACAGATGGACTATTGCAGCAGACGACCACACAAGGTTCCACTCCTATGAGCTAAAAACAAGAAGCAGCTCCAGTGGGCACGTGATCACCAACACTGGACAGTTGAGAAGTAGAAGAACATCACCTGGTCCAACGAATCCCAGTTCCTGTTGCATCATACAGGTTAAGGATTTGGCATAAGCAGCATGAGTCCATGGCCCCATCCGGCCTGGAGTCAACGGTACAGGCTGGTGGTGTAATGGTGTGGGGAATGTTTTCCTGGCACACGGTAGGTCCCTTGAAACCAATTAAGCAACGTGTCCATTCCTCGAAGAATGCAGGCTGTTCTGGAGTCAAAGGGGGGTCTGATCCGGTACCTGATGGGTGTACCTAATAAACCTAATAAAGTGTGTATTCTCAACAGCCCTTGGTTATTGTAAATAAGCTTCTGTTCTTAATTGACCTGCCTGGTAAAGTAAAGGTTTCATAAAATTCAAATCTTTTTCATTATTTAATTCTTGTGAAGATAACTATTTTCCTGACAGCTTTTCCCCTAGGCGGCATAGGTGCCACAAAGCGATACCCGTACCTTAGTAGTGCTGGCACACAAAACACAAAGTATTAGAATTTTGGAACTTGATCTTCATAGATGTTGTTTAATGGAGATGGAATTAATTTTTCTGAGTGAGGTTTTTTCTTTTTTGTTCTCTAACCCGTCCATTTTTCTTTCTCATATATCCTTCCTCTAAATGTTTGTCCTTATGTTTTCCACTGTACATCCCCCCATCTGCCACTCCTTCTCATTCCCCCTCTCTCCACAGGTCTTGGCCTGGCCTCCATGGTAATAGTGTTCTTCTGTAACACCTACTACATCATGATCCTGGTGTGGGGCCTGTACTTCCTGCTTCACTCCTTCACCAACCCGTTACCCTGGGCTACCTGCGGGCACCCCTGGAACACAATCAACTGCACTGAAAACTTCCGCCGGGCTTGCCACAACCGCAGCGCCCTGCCTCTCCTCTCCTCCACCCCCGATCCCTCTATCCCCATCTCCCTCCTCTCGTCGGTGGTATCCTCCCCGCTCAACCTCTCATCCTCTACTCTGCTCCTCTTCAACGGCAGCTGCGTGGAACCTGAGGGCATGCGCTCGCCAGTCATTGAGTTCTGGGAGTAAGTGATCTGTGGTCTGTTGTGTTGGGTTGGTTATAGGGCTGACTACCTAACCATAGGTTATTGGTTGTCAATTATTTTTGTCTGACCTCTCTCTCTCTCAATTCAATTCAAGGGGCTTTATTGGCATGGGAAACATATGTTAACATTGCCAAAGCAAGTGAAGTAGACAATATACAAAAGTGAAATATACAATAAAAATGAACAGTAAACATTACACTCTCTCGGTCTCTCTCTCTCTCTCTCTGTGTGTATGTGTGTCAGGCGTAAGGTGCTCCGTCTCTCTGGTGGTCTGGATGAGCCTGGTGACATCAGCTCTCACATGGTCCTCTGTCTGATCGCCACCTGGGTTATTGTTTACTTCTGCATCTGGAAGGGAGTCAAAGGCACAGGCAAGGTCAGTGAACGGGTGGGTGAGTGTGGGTGTAAGGATATGTCTTGTGCTTTGCTTAGCTTAAGTTAAGGTAAGATACAGGTTTTTTTCTGCCTAGAAAAGTATTTTCAATCCAAACAATGTAAAAACAAAACATGTAGCTGCTGTAGCAACATTAACGAGAATGGAATTTCTGTGTTCTTGTGAGTCTAGCTTTAGAGCTTTGTTCATTCTCCACTTTGCCCTCTGACCTCAAAGCAGCTTTAGTACGGATCATAATGTCTAGACTGACAAATATAATCAGACACACTTGTAAGCACACATGTAAAATCAACTAATATGTGGGACTGGAAAAACATGCGTGTGTGTGTTGCCTTAGTACAGGTATTTCCAAACGGGTACATGCGCAATGCCGTCGTGGGTACGCCAAAGAAAAATGTGATTCACATTTAAAATATAAATAAACAACATTTTTTATTTAATTAAATTTTTTCACATTTTCAAACAGTCCATTTGTATTTTCCAACGGGGCTATACATTTGGGTGAGGTTTTTTTCTCGCCTGAGTAGCCTCGTTTCACTGCCCAAAATAAAATGAAACCCTCTAGTGTTCAGCGAAATAACAACACAATGTCAAATACAGGTAGCCTAGTCAAATAATTAACATCCAATCACATTAACCGTTACTCTCTCGCGGGAATTCCACTAAAGGTTTGTATTTAGCCAAATGTAGCTGCTGCTCATTGCGTTTGCTCGAAAATTTATAAATAGTTTAAAAAAGTAAGGCCCGCATCCATAGAGAAACATACCAGCTCTACTGGTAGTACTGCTACTACTAGTAGTACTACACCTGCACCTGTCGACGACACAAGTTGTTCTGCTTCCACGAGCACATCCAATGCTAGCATCAGTAATTCTACATTTGTTGTTAACCCAGCTAGCATGGACACTGACAGTTGTGAATCTGATGCAGCTGAAGAGCTACTGCCCCCTTACCCAGGAAAGCACCGAACAACAGACAGGGACGTTGGACCATCGAAGAGGCGCAAATATGATGAGAACTACATTGATTTGGGGTTCACTTATATAGGGAGTAGTGCCTTTCCTCAGCCACAGTGGGTTTGTGCAAAAGTACTATCTCACAACCTGATGAAACATTCACTCTTGCGCAGACATTTAGAAACAAAACATGCCAATTTGAAAAATAAGCCACAGGAGTTTTTTGTGCGAGAATTAAGATGTCTTTCGAGTAGTAAGACATGTATAAAAGCAAAAGATACCATTAATATGAAGGGGCTAGAAGCGTCTTATATGGTGAGCTACCGTGTGGCTAGGACAGGCAAGCCCCATACTATTGTGAAGAACTTAATTCTTCCTGCTGCCGCGGATATGGCTGGGACAATGCTGGGGGAAAAGGCCAGAAAAACTATACAGACAATGCCTTCATCAAACAACACTGTTTCACGACACATCAGCGACACGCCAGGAGGTGTTTTGAAACAATTACTGTTTCACATACAAGCCAGTGAATTCTATGCATTACAACTGGATGAGTCAACAGACGTGGCGGGCCTGGCACAGCTCCTGGTCAATTGAGGAAGACATTCTCTTCCGCAAACCACTGGAAACCAGGACAACAGGAGAGGATATTTTTTAAGTACTGGACAGCTTTGTGACATCAAATGGACTTTGGTGGTCAAGATGTGTTGGTATCAGTACTGATGGCGCTAAAGCCATGACAGGGAGACATAGTGCAGTGGTAACGCGCATGCAAGCAGTTGCACCCGACGCCACTTGGGTACACTGCAGCATCCACCGAGAGGCTCTTACTGCCAAGGGAATGTCTGACAGTTTGAAAGATGTTTTGGACACTACAGTGAAAATGGTTAACTTTGTTAAAGCAAGGCCCCTGAACTCTCCTGTATTTTCTACACTATGCAATTATATGGGCAGCGACCATGTAACGCTTTTACAACATACAGAAGTGCGCTGGTTATCAAGGGCAAAGTATTGACACTTTTTTGAATCGAGAGACGAGCTTAAAGTTTTCTTTACTGACCATCATTTTCACTTGTCTGACCGCTTGCATGATGACGAGTTTCTCACACGACTGGCCTATCTGGGTGATGTTTTTTCTCGCCGGAATGTTCTGAATCTAGGATTACATGGACTCTCTGCAACTATATTCAATGTGCGGGACAAAATTGAGGCTGTGATTAAGAAGTTGGAGCTCTTCTCTGTCTGCATTAACAAGGACAACACATAAGTCTTTCCATCATTGTATGATTTTTTGTGTGCAAATGAACTCAAGCTTACGGACAATGTCAAATGTGATATAGCGAAGCACCTGAGTGAGTTGGGTGCACAATTACGCAGTACATTCCCGAAACGGATGACACAAACAACTGGATTCATTATCCCTTTCATGCCCTGCCTCCAGTCCACTTACCGATATCTGAACAAGAGAGCCTCATTGAAATTGCAACAAGCGGTTCTGTGAAAATTTTATTTAATCAGAAGCCACTGCCAGATTTCTGGATTGGGCTGCGCTCAGAGTATCCTGCCTTGGCAAATAGCACTGTTAAAACACTGATGCCCTTTGCAACCACGTACCTATGTGAGAGTGGATTCTCGGCCTTCACCAGCATGAAAACTAAATACAGGCACAGACTGTGTGTGGAAAATGATTTAAGACAGACTCTCTCCAATACAACCCAACATTGCAGAGTTATGTGCATCCTTTCCAGCACACCCTTCTCATTAACCTGTGGTGAGTTATTCACAATTTAACAATTAACAAATAAGGTTTTATATGTAAGATGGTTAAATAAAGAGCAACATTATTGATTATTGTTATATTATTATTTGTGCCCTGGTTCCTATAAGAGCTCTTTGTCACTTCCCACGAGCTGGGTTGTGACAAAAACTCACACTCATTCTTATGTTTAATAAATGTATCGTATAACGTGTGTGTGGCAGGCTTACAATGATGGCAAAAAACAACATTTGAGAGTTGACCCTGGTGCTAGAGGGGGTACGCAGCTGGAGGTTGAATGTTTGAAGGGGTACGGGACTATAAAAAGTTTGGGAACCACAGCCTTAGTAGATGCCTTTGTGTTGAAGTACTCTTATGTTTGTCATGTATGGGTTGAGAACCGTAAATGCCTGGCTTGTATAGTTCACACTCAATTCTCACTGTAACTTTAATGAACTTCTACCTAGTGGTCCCCACAGCAACACACACACAGGGTGTTTCTCAATATGCATACTACCGTGCTCCACATTCTCATGCTCTGAGTGCATTCTCCGAGGACGTTCTTGTGAGGACAAGAGTGTGAAGAATGCATAAAACATTATATTTGAGAAGCATTCGCATTCCCCCTACTGAATTACCTCACACTCCCTCTACTGAATTACCCCACAATCACCCTACTGTATTACCTTACGCTGCACCTCCCCATTCATTGAACCTTCTTCCAGCCAGGACAATGGCAACAATAGCAACGAAACAAGATACAATGCATTTGGAAAGTATTCAGACCCCTTGACTTGTTCCCCATTTTGTTATGTTACAGCCTTATTCCAAAATGGATTAAAATCTACACACAATACCCCATAATGACAAAGCAAAAACAGGTTTTTAGAATTTTTTGCAAATGTATTAAAAATGTAAAACTGAAATATCACATTTACATAAGTATTCAGATGCTTTACTCAGTACTTTGTTGAAGCACTTTTGGCAGTGATTACAGCCTCAAGTCTTGGGTATGACACTACAAGCTTGGCACACGTGTATTTGGGGAGTTTCTCCCATTCTTCTTTGCAGATCCTCTCAAGCTCTGTCAGGTTGGATGGGGAGCGTCGCTGCACAGCTATTTTCAGGTCTCCAGAGATGTTCAATCGAGTTCAAGTCCGGGCTTTGGCTGAGCCACTCAAGGAAATTCAGAGATTTGTC
Organism: Salvelinus alpinus; assembly: GCF_045679555.1. NCBI lineage: Eukaryota > Metazoa > Chordata > Actinopteri > Salmoniformes > Salmonidae > Salvelinus > Salvelinus alpinus. The sequence goes on along the minus strand of NC_092102.1, from coordinate 40,230,544 downwards.
CCGAAGCCACTCTTGTGTTTTCTTGGCTTGGTGCTTAGGGTCTTTGTCCTGTTGGAAGGTGAACCTTCTTCCCCAGTCTGAGGTCCTGAGCGCTCTGAAGCATGATGCTGCCACCACCAGGCTTCACCTTAAGGATGGTGCCAGGTTTCCTCGAGACATGACGCTTGTCATTCAGGCCAAAGAGTTCAATCTTGGTTTCATCAGACCAGAGAATCTTGTTTCTCATGGTCTGAGAGTCCTTTAGGTGCCTTTTGGCAAACTCCAAGCAGGCTGTCATGTGCATTTTACCGAGGAGTGGCTTCCGTCTGGCCACTCTACCATAAAGGCCTGATTGGTGGAGTGCTGAAGAGATGGTTGTCCTTCTGGAAGGTTCTACTATCTCCACAGAGGAACTCTGGAGCTCTGTCAGAGTGACCATCGGGTTCTGGGTCACCTCCCTGGCCAAGGCCCTTCTCCCCCCAATTTCTCAGTTTGGACGGGCGGCCAGCTCTAAGAAGAGGCTTGGTGATTATAAACTTATTCCATTAAAAAATGATGGAGGCCACTGTGTTCTTAGGGACCTTCAATGCTGCAGAATGTTTTGTACACTTCCCCAGATCGGTGCCTCGACACAATGTCAACTGCAAACACCAAACAGGTGTTTGCCTTTCTAAATCATGTCCAGTCAATTGAATATACCACAGGTGGACTCCAATCAAGTTGTAGAAACATCTCAAGGATGATCAATGGAAACAGGATGCACCTGAGCTCAATTTTGAGTCTCATAGCAAAGGGTCTGAGTACTTATGTAAATAAGGTATTTCTGTTTTTTACTTTTAATACATTTACAAGAATATCAAAAAATCTGTTTTCGCTTTGTCATTATGGGGTATTGATAAGTGTAGATTGATAAGGACAATGTTTTATTTAATCCATTTTAGAATAAGGCTGTAACGTAACAAAATGTGGAAAAAGTCAATGGGTCTGAATGCACTGTATACACAAAGCAAACATTTTAATTCATAATTAGCAACTATATGTGAATCGTAATAATCTAGCTATCCAGCTAGTTAAAAAGGCAAAAATTACCTAAAACTAATGTTATGCAAGGTAGATATACATTTTTGGTGGGTAGCTAGCTACCAATTATTTGTGGCTAGCTAGCTAGCTGGTGAGTTATCCCTATTGACTTACTATGAACTTACCCATTCACTGAACCTTCTTCCAGCCAGGACAAGATGTACGTTCTTCGTGGATAGCTAGCTAGCTAACAATTCTTTATGGCTATCTGTCTAGCTAAAGAGATGGTTGTCCTTCTGGAAGGTTCTACTATCTCCACAGAGGAACTCTGGAGTTTGTCTCTATACTAGCTAGCCAGTTAGCCCTATTGACTTACTATGGGCTTGCGATCTACGCACACTACAGTGGGTATTGTAGGCAGGTAAATATGCGAAAATTACCACAGGCAACGTATCAGATGTAAATGGACAACATTTCATTCCGACGTTGGAGTTTATTTTTTCCCGATTCAGCTCAAATAGTAATAGCCGCCATTGATTTCAATAAATGTGCAAATACTTTCTGTAAATACTTTCCATTGAAGCTTGCATCAATGCATGCTTCAAAATATGTACAAACGGAGTACGCATTCGAGAAGTACCCCCCTTCGTGCTCTGTTTCGCGTACTTTGATTTGGACTCCGACTCTCCCGTTGTCCAATTTGCATGCTCGGAGCACGGTGGTATGTATTTTGAAAAATACCAACAGTCTCAACTTGAAGCAGCTTTGAAACAAATATCTAGTAGGAAAGGCTGTGTTTGGGCATAATGTGCATGTGTGTACGCGGGTTTGTTTCTGTTGTTTTATGTATCTGTACATATAATTGTGTGTCTATGTAGGTATGCAAACGTGTTTATGTGTTCCACAGAAATAGCCAAAGCTCACAGAGCAGGGTGGAAAAAAGGAGGGTAATTGAGCCGGCCACTTAAGCCGATTAGTAACTTTCCCCTCTGTGTGCATTTGAGGGGCGGGTAGGGGGGTCCCTGCAGATCAAGGCAAATATGTTCCTTTTTTCCCCAAACTTTATTAAATACGGTTAGGAGGCTCTAACACAAGATTAGCAAAGGATAGCGGGAAGTTGCTTTCTCAGCAAAATCCCAAATCTGCGTATGTGTTTCAGGGAAGAGAACAGAGCTGTGAAGTAGAACAGAGCCATGGGTCTTTCCCCGTATATCCTGGGAGTTATTATTTGACTGTACGTGCTGTGTTCCTAATGTTGTGTCAGAAGAATCTGTGTGTGAGTTTGGATGCATGCATGTGTGTGTATGTTCATCTGGTGTTGCTGTGGATTGACTCTGGCCCTCAGTTCTTCTTCTCCTATGCTATTGTCACCTATGCCGCCGCCTCTGGAAAAACGGTGTTCTCTAAGTTTTGTTGGAGTGTTTGGCCCCGACAGAGATGGACGCCTCGATTCGCGTTCTTAGGAACCTATGCAGTAGTTAATTTTTTTTACGTATTATTTCTTACACTGTTACCCCGGGAATCTTAAGTCTTATTACATACAGCTGGGAGGAACTATTGAATATAAGAGCAACGTCAACTTACCAACATTACGACCAGGAATAAAATTTTCCCGAAGCGGATCCTCTGTTTGGACCACCACCCAGGACAATGGATCGGATCCCAGTAGGCGACCCAAAACAACAGAGCCGCAGAAGGGGCAGACGGGGCGGTCTTCTGGTCAGGCTCTGTAGACAGGCACACCGCCCACCGCTCCCGAGTATACTACTCGCCAATGTCCAGTCTCTTGACAACAAGGCAGACGAAATTCGAGGAAGGGTTGCCTTCCAGAGAGACATCAGAGATTGTAACATTCTCTGTTTGACGGAAACATGCCTCACTCGGGATACGTTATCAGAGTCGGTACAGCCACCCGGTTTCTTCACACATCGCGCCGACAGAACCAAACATCTCTCTGGTACGAAGAAGGGTGGGGGTGTATGACTTATGATTAACGAGTCGTGGTGTGATCATAACAACATACAGGAACTCAAGTCCTTTTGTTCACCTGACCTAGAATTCCTTATGATCAAATGCTGACTGCATTATCTACCAAGAGATATCTCTTTGATTATAATCACAGGCGTGTATATCCCCCCCAAGCAGACACCACGACGGCCCTGAAAGAACTTCATTGGCTGCATTTATTGTAGCTGGTGATTTTAACAAGGCTCATCTGAAAACAAGGCTCCCTAAATTTTATCAGCATATCGAATTCGTGACCCGGGCTGGCGACACTCTGGATCATTGCTACTCTAATTTCCGCGACGCATACAAAGCCCTCCCTTGCCCTCCTTTTGGCAAATCTGACCACAACTCCATTTTGTTGCTCCCAGCCTATAGACAGAAACTTAAACAGGAAACACCCGTGCTCAGGTCTGTTCAACGCTGGTCCGACCAATCTGATTCCAAGATTGCTTCGATCACGTGGACTGGGATATGTCCGGACAATAACATTGATGTATACTCTGATTCGGTGACCGAGTTTATTAACAAGTGCATCGGTGATGTGGTACCCACGGTGATTTATTAAATCTTTCCCCAACCAGAAACCGTGGATTGATGGCAGCATTCGTGCAAAACTGAAAGCGCAAACAACTGCTTTTAATCATGGCAAGGCGACCGGAAACATGACCGAATACAAACAGTATAGCTATTCCCTCCGCAAGCCAATCAAACAAGCTAAGCGTCAGTATAGAGACAAAGTAGAGTCGCAATTCAACAGCTCAGACACGAGACGTATGTGGCAGGGTCTACAGTCAATCACAGACTACAAAAAGAAAACCCTGGGTCTCGACCCCGCCCTGTGCAACTGGGTCCTGGACTTTCTGACGGTCCGCCCCCAGGTGGTGAGGGTAGGAAACAACATCTCCACCCCGCTGATCCTCAACACTGGGGCCCCACAAGGGTGTGTTCTCAGCCCTCTCCTGTACTCCCTGTTCACCCATGACTTCGTGGCCATGCACGCCTCCAACTCAATCATCAAGTTTGCAGACGACACTACAGTGGTAGGCTTGATTACCAACAACGACGTGACGACCTACAGGTAGGAGGTGAGGGCCTTCGGAGTGTGGTGTCAGGAAAATAACCTCACACTCAACGTCAACAAAACAAAGGAGATGATCGTGGACTTCAGGAAACAGCCGAGGGAGCACCCCCCTATCCACATTGACAGGACAGTAGTGGAGAAGGTGGAAAGTTTTAAGTTCCTCGGCGTACACATCACGGACAAACTGAAATGGTCCACCCACACAGACAGCGTGGTTAAGAAGGCGCAACAGCGCCTCTTCAACCTCAGGAGGCTGAAGAAATTTGGCTTGTCACCAAAAACACTCACAAACTTTTACAGATGCACAATAGAGAGCTTCCTGTCGGGCTGTATCACCGCCTGGTATGGCAACTGCTCACAACCGTAAGGCTCTCCAGAGGGTAGTGAGGTCTGCACAACGCATCACCGGGGACAAACTACCTGCCCTCCAGGACACCTATATCACCCGATGTCACAGGAAGGCCAAAAAGATCATCAAGGACAACAACCACCCAAGCCACTGCCTGTTCACCCCGCTATCATGCAGAAGGCGAGGTCAGTACAGGCGCAGGGACCGAGAGGCTGAAAAACAGCTTCTATCTCAAGGCCATCAGACTGTTAAACAGCCACCACTAACATTGAGTGGCTTCTGCCAACATACAGACTCAATCTCTAGCCACTTTTATGATTTAACATTTGGATGTAATAAATGTATCACTAGTCACTTAAACAATGCCACTTTATATAATGTTTACATACCCTACATTACTCATCTCATATGTATATACTGTACTCTATACCATTTCCTGCATCTTGCTTATGCCGTTTGGCCATCGCTCATCCATATATTTATATGTACATATTATTAATCATTCCTTTACACTTGTGTGTATAAGGTAGTTGTTGTGAAATTGTTAGATTACTTGTTAGATATTACTGCACGGTCGGAACTAGAAGCACAAGCATTTCGCTACCCTTGCATTAACATCTGCTAACCATGTGTATGTGACCAATACAATTTGATTTGATTTAAATTAAATTATGAAATAATGAATGGCTGTTGTGCATTTTTTAACAGTGCATTCAGAAAGTATTCAGATTCCTTTTTACACGGTTTGTTACGTTTCAGCCTTATTCTAAAATGGATTAAATACAAAAAAATCCTCATCAATCTATGCACAATACCCCATAATGACAACGTGAAAACAGATTTTTGGGAAATTCTTGCAAATCTATGAAAAGAAAACAGATATCTTACTTACATAAGTATTCAGACCCTTTGCTATGGGACTCAAAATTGAGCTCAGGTGCATCCTGTTTCCATTGATCATCCTTGAGATGTTTCTACAACTTGATTGGAGTCCACCTGTGGTAAATTCAATTGATTGGACATGATTTGGAAACATCTGTCTATATGGTCCCACAGTTGACAAGGCATGTCATAGCAAAACCATGATGTCAAAGGAATTGTTCGTAGAGCTCCGAAACAAGATTGTGTCAAGGCACAGGTCTGTGGAAGGGTACCAAAACATTTCTGCAGCATTGAAGATCCCCAAGAACACAGTGGCCTCCATCATTCTTAAATGGAAGAAGTTTCAAACCACCAAGACTCTTCTTAGAGCTGGCCGCCCGTCCAAACTGAGCAATCGGGGGGAGAAGGGCCTTGGTCAGTGAGGTGACCCAGAACCCGATGGTCACTCTGATTGAGCTCCAGAGTTCCTCTGTGGAGATGGGAGAACCTTCCACAAGGCCAACCATTCTCTGCAGCGCTCCACCAATCAGGCCTTTATGGTAGAGTGGCCAGACGGAAGCCACTCCTCAGTAAAAGGCACATGACAGCCCGTTTGGAGTTTGCCAAAAGGCACCTAAAGGACTCAGACCATGAGAAACAAGATTCTCTGGTCTAATGAAACCAAGATTGAACTCTTTGGCCTGAATGCCAAGCTTCACGTCTGGAGGATACCTGGCACCATCCCTACGGTGAAGCCTGGTGGTGGCAGCATCATGCTGTGGCGATGTTTCTCAGGGACTGGGAGACCAGTCAGGATCGAGGGAATGATGAACGGAGCGAAGTACAGAGGGATCCTTGATGAAAACCTGCTCCAGAGTGCTAGGGACCTCAGACTGGGGTGAAGGTTCACCTTCCAACAGGACAAAGACCCTAAAGCACACAGCCAAGAAAACACAAGAGTGGCTTCCGGACAAGTTTTTGAATGTCCTTGAGTGGCCCAGCCAGAGCCCGGACTTGAACTCGATCAAACATCTCTGGAGAGACCTGAAAATAGCTGTGCAGTGACGCTCCCCATCCAACCTGACAGAGCTTGAGAGGATCTGCAGAGAAGAATGGGAGAAACTCCCCTTAACATAACAAAATGTGGAAAAAAGTAAAGGGGTCTGAATTCTTTCCGAATGCTCTGTAGATGTTCACACACTTGTTTGAGGACGTTACGTCATGTCATCACACCCACCAGTGTGGAGACCCTACTCTAGCTCTTATTACCATCTTTTATGCCTAAGTTGGTTTTAGGTGGTTTGAAACAACCAATTGATATACTATAAGGTCTGTAAGTCAAGTAATAAACTAGTGTGGGAGGAAACACTAGCAGTCAGTTCACAGCTCTGTTCCCTTCCCTGTAGGTAGTGTACTTCACAGCTCTGTTCCCTTCCCTGTAGGTAGTGTACTTCACAGCTCTGTTTCCTTCCCTGTAGGTAGTGTACTTCACAGCTCTGTTTCCTTCCCTGTAGGTAGTGTACTTCACAGCTCTGTTCCCTTCCCTGTAGGTAGTGTACTTCACATCTCTGTTTCCTTCCCTGTAGGTAGTGTACTTCACACCTCCGTTTCCTTCCCTGTAGGTAGTGTACGTCACAGCTCTGTTCCCTTCCCTGTAGGTAGTGCACTTCACAGCTCTGTTCCCTTACCTGAAGGTAGTGTACTTCACAGCTCTGTTTCCTTCCCTGTAGGTAGTGTACTTCACAGCTCTGTTTCCTTCCCTGTAGGTAGTGTACTTCACAGCTCTGTTTCCTTCCCTGTAGGTAGTGTACTTCACAGCTCTGTTTCCTTCCCTGTAGGTAGTGTACTTCACAGCTCTGTTTCCTTCCCTATAGGTAGTGCACTTCACAGCTCTGTTTCCTTCCCTGTAGGTAGTGTACTTCACAGCTCTGTTCCCTTCCCTATAGGTAGTGTACTTCACAGCTCTGTTTCCTTCCCTATAGGTAGTGCACTTCACAGCTCTGTTTCCTTACCTGTAGGTAGTGTACTTCACAGCTCTGTTCCCTTCCCTGTAGGTAGTGCACTTCACTGCTGTTTCCTTCCCTATAGGTAGTGTACTTCACAGCTCTGTTCCCTTCCCTGTAGGTAGTGTACTTCACAGCTCTGTTTCCTTCCCTGTAGGTAGTGTACTTCACAGCTCTGTTCCCTTCCCTGTAGGTAGTGTACTTCACAGCTCTGTTTCCTTCCCTATAGGTAGTGTACTTCACAGCTCTGTTCCCTTCCCTGTAGGTAGTGTACTTCACAGCTCTGTTTCCTTCCCTATAGGTAGTGCACTTCACAGCTCTGTTTCCTTCCCTATAGGTAGTGCACTTCACAGCTCTGTTTCCTTCCCTATAGGTAGTGCACTTCACAGCTCTGTTTCCTTCCCTGTAGGTAGTGTACTTCACAGCTCTGTTCCCTTACCTGGTCCTGGTGGTTCTGTTGGCCCATGGTGTAACCTTACCTGGAGCGCTGGATGGGATTGTGTACTACCTGAAACCAGACTGGTCCAAACTCTGGGAAGCCCAGGTATGGTGTGTACAGTACAGATAGCATGTGTTGCACAGGGATATGCAAGGATTGTTTTAACATAAATATTCATGTTGTGTTCCTAGGTGTGGATCGATGCTGGCACTCAGATCTTCTTCTCCTATGCCATTGGTCTGGGTGCTTTAACTGCCCTGGGCAGCTACAACCGCTTCCACAACAACTGCTACCAGTAAGTATGACAAAAAAGCACAGTTAGACCATAAAACCCATCAACCACTGCTACCAAACATGACCACAAATTGGATCCCCCCAAAAACTGCAGGGATAATTAGTTATTGGTTATGCATCTTTATTTTTAGTTGGATAAAATGTAAGAGAAAAAAAAGCATTGTCTTGAACTTCCATTATTCTCCCAAGAGTGTCTGAGTATAACATCTAATAATCAGAGTGAGTCAGCTCCCTCACTAGTCCCACTGCTGCAGCAGCTCTGGGTTGAATGGCTGAGATGCTTCAAGCATGTGTTTAGCCTAAACTGACTCAGAAATGTAAACAAACCCAACTTCCTAAAATGGCAGTTTTCTGGACGTTGCCAATAATATGGACGCTTTTTAATAGATACCAAGTCTCGATACTAATGTTAGGCCTTAGCGGGAATTTATGGAATGTCCATTTAGGAGTAGCCTTTCAATGACTTTTTTCTATAATTTTTTGTTTACCTTAGTTAGAAATGTACACGCAGTCTCAGTTATGAAGGTATTCATATTAGCTAGTCATGGTCCTCTGATGTAGGCTATATGATAACCATTAACTGTAAATGAGGGTAAACAGGGTATGAGAGAGTTTGAGTTTTGATTTGGTTTATAGTCTAGTAGATGATGGAGCTGATGAATGGAGCTGTTAAAACAATGCTTCATCATCAGGGACCAATCAGCACATTCACCTCCTGTCCACCAATCAGCACGTTCACCTCCTGTCCTCACAGTTTTATAGGATCTCATTTACACTGTTTCTCAGTGGTTGTCTTGAATTAACACTTAACACTTCATACATGTATCACTCTGTTGTGCTATCTGTCCACAAATCACTCCACAAATCACTCTCAACATACAGTAGCCATGAACTATTATCTGGACCTCTGATGATGATGATTCCAAATGCGTCCTGATTAGGGCTGTCAAAAACCATGTGACCGTTTAGTCACGGTAATTAGGCTTCTCCAAGCTCTGATGCTGGTCGTTAATAGCCTACCAAACTTGCTAACTGCCTGGTACTCAGCACTCTATTGTCCCTCTAATCACTCTGACATCAATGTAAATGTATTCGAAAACCTAGTCAAGCACTTCATGAGAGCCCATGAGCTCATGTTATGCAACATTTCAATAGGCTATGCAATTCCGCAAGAAAACAGAGTGATGGCCTCTACTAAAAAGAGGAGAATCCTATCAGCTTTCAATAGGCTAGGCCTACTATATTTATTTCTCAACTTTCCTATTATTAAGCACATTGCTTATATTTGCAACAGGAATATAGCCTACCTAGCTGGCATGAAAATAAACCAGGGGGAAAAGTGTCCTCCTTTCTTTTCTTCTTAATGTGTTTGAGCCAATCAGTTTTGTGGTGACAAGATAGGGTTGGTATACAGAAGATAGCCCTATGTGGTAAAAGACCAAGTCCATATTATGGCAAGAACAGCTCAAATAAGCAAAGAGAAATGACAGTCCATCATTACTTTAAGACATGAAGGTCAGTCAATACGGAAAATGTCAAGAACTTTGAACGTTTTTTCAAGTGCAGTCGCAAAAACCATCAAGCGCTATGAAGAACATGGATCTCATGAGCCTCGCCACAGGAAAGAAAGACCCAGAGTTACCTCTTCTGCAGAGGAAAAGTTCATTAGAGTTACCAGTCTCAGAATTTGCAGCCCAAATAAATGCTTCACAGAGTTCAAGTAACACATCTCAACATCAACTGTTTAGAGAAGACTGTGTGAATCAGGCCTTCATGGTCAAATTGCTGCAAAGAAACCACTACTAAAGGACACCAATAATAAGAAGAGACTTGCTTGGGCAAAGAAACATGAGCAATGGACATTAGACCGGTGGGAATTGGTCCTTTGGTCTGATGAGTCCAAATTTGAGATTTATGCTTCCAACCGCCGTGTATTTGTGATCTCCACATGTGTGGTTCCCACCGTGAAGCATAGAGGAGGAGATGTGATGGTGTGGGGGTGCTTTGCTGGTGACACTGTCAGTGATTTATTTAGAATTCAATGCACACTTAACCAGTATGGCTACCACAGCATTCTGCAGTGATCCGCTATCCCATCTGGTTTGCGCTTAGTGGGACTATCAACAGGACAATTACCCAAAACACACCTCCAGGTTGTGTAAGGGCTATTTGACCAAGAAGAAGAGTGATGGAGTGCTGCATCAGATGACCTAGCCTCCACAATCACCCGACCTCAACCCAATTGAGATGGTTTGGGATGAGTTGTACCGCAGAGTGAAGGAAAAGCAGCCAACAAGTGCTCAGCATATGTGGGACCTCCTTCAAGACTGTTGGAAAAGCATTCCAGGTGAAGCTGGTTGAGAGAATGCTAAGAGTGTCCAAAGCTGTCATCAAGGCAAAGGGTAGCTACTTTGAAGAATCTAAAATATAAATACACTTTTTTGGTTACTACATGTTATGTGAGTTATTTCATAGTTTTGATGTCTTCACTATTATTCTACAATGTAGAAAAGAGTAAAAAATAAAGAAAAACCCTTGAATGAGTAGGTTTGTCCAAACTTTTGACTGGTACTGTATATTATTTAGTATATGTAAAGACAATATTAAATCAAGAATAGTCTGATGGGTGACAATATTAGCCTATCACTTGTGAATTATATATTATCACTTGTGAATGATGCCCAGAATAAGAAATAATGTCATTTTTTGCTATTTTCTTCTAATCATAGTCACACACCGCATGTGGCCTGTAGGTTTGTATCACAACTAAAGTGGCCTAATAACTTCTTAAAATTAAGAACAATAATCCGCTTTACAAGGGGTGGAGAGCCTAACTGTTACATAAGCAGCATGTGAGTTTCAATTTTGGGGAAAATCATTTTCCCCATAAAAATGCACCTTTTATAATAAAACCATTACATGCATAATTGCATTTGCTGTCACTTTTGATTATGGTGTTTTCTGCTAATGGAACATTCACGCTTATAGCCTACTACGGTGTGCGCATTGCTGCGCTTATAATGTGAAGAAATACCCTAATAGTTTATCAACATTTTAAGCTAAACATTCTGATCTGTTGCGTCAACCACATTCCGTAAAAACGTTTTTGGGGATGCTAATGGTTGTATTCATTTGGGATCTATCGCATCCCACAACTGTCCCAGACTGTGTTTGGAATATTTATTTCTGGCTCAGAGTAGAATAGGTCGACTTTTGTTCCATGGTAGATAGTAGATTGACATAGGCTAGTGCTTTTGCTGTTCGTTAGGCCTACTCATCTTGTTGGCTGATGAAAAGTTGAAGAAAAAAGAAAACCGCACACTGCTCATGATAGTATCACCGATACCACACGGCCTTCGTCAGATACGTAAGCTTATTAAATATCGGTGATACTATCAAGAGCAGTGTGTGGTTTCCTTTTTCCTTCAATTTGTTCAATTGTTGCCATGCACCTGCAAATAAGATTGCTCAGATGTGCGAGTGCCTTTTTTAATTTTGGCTGATGAAAGTAAAAGTGGACAGTTCTTCCAATATCTTCAATAAGCACCTCGGAATTAGATAATGACGACCGATGTGTCTTTCTTCACTTGTAGCCTGTGAGAAAGACCCGATCACGTGATGGAGCACGCAGCACTCAGGGAAAAGGGCACAATGGCCATTTTTTTAGGGTGCATTACGGACACACAAAGGGGATGCCGCTGTGAAATTTTTGGCATTATCAAGTGCTTGTCAAATTGTGAATGAGTGACTGATGTAGTGTGTACAGCCTGCGCAAAAAAAGCAAAGCAGAGCTCATGTCTTTCAAGGGACTTTTTTCAAATCATCATTAGAGTCTCATCATGCAGCCTTACAATGTATTAAAATTCAAAACATATAGCCCAACATTTGTAGAACAACTAAAGTTACATTAATAACTCTAAATTAAGCATATAGGAATACCTATTTCTTTGTTAACCGCTCAACACAGAATAGCCGCATGTGCGCGCTCCCTCAAATCGTTTGGAGAAAATATCCTTTATGTTTTATTCACCTTTGTTCAATTGTATTCTTCATAATATAAAATAATGCCACGGAATTCTAAGCAAATCTTGTCTGCTAAATGAACTAGTGTAGACCACAGCCATTTGGCATAGCCAGATCAGGACCTAACATAAGGACGACTCAGAGTATGCTATTCTGTTCTTCAGAAATAGACTACATTTTCTTCATATCATGCTTCTTTAGACCTGTGTAAAATAAATAATGAATTTATTGTGAAGGTGTATGCTATATTACATGGATTTATTATACTTTCTAAGATGTAGATGTTCCAAAGGTCTGCATCAGTGGCTTGTAGGCTATGTGTGGAAGCCAGAAGATGCTAAATGTGTTTATGTTAATTAACGGTCAATTACCGTGAGACCGACAGTTATTTGCTTGACAATCACCGGCGGACTAATTTTTGTTACCGCCACAGCCCTAATCCGGATGCTGACTGTTTGGATTGTTGTTGCATAAAGCAACAGCAATGCTACAAAGCTCAAGTATGCAGGTCATGTTGTTGTGTACACACTCCTCATATAGCTGGCTCTTAATAAGGGCACAATGGGGCTTATTGGTGGGACAGAGTTGGCAGTATGACTCAGCGTTATCTACAGGGAAGCTAATCCATCTCAGGGAGGATGGGACAGGGAGGGTAGGGCTTTTTCTACCCACATTAAAAAATACAACAGTTTACTATGGAATACTACAGTACTTACTATAGAATTCTGTAGTATACTGTAGAATACTATACTAGACGTGTATTACTTACTATAGAATGTCGTAGAATACTATAGTAAATAGTACTGTTATAAAATGTTTGCAAAAACAACACTTTTTTAACTATAGTAAATACTGCAGTTCCTCATTTGCATATACCCTGCTTATTCCCCTCCCCCATATCCCAATTTGTGCTATACATCAGTGAGAAACCTACATGCCAAGTATAATCAAATCAAATCAAATTGTATTTGTCACATACACATGGTTAGCAGATGTTAATGCGAGTGTAGCGAAATGCTTGTGCTTCTAGTTCCAACAATGCAGTAATAACCAACAAGTAATCTAACCTAACAATTCCACAACTACTACTTTATACACACAAGTGTAAAGGGATAAAGAATATGTACATAAAGATATATGAATGAGTGATGGTACAGAACGGCATAGGCAAGATGCAGTAGATGGTATAGAGTACAGTCTATACATATGAGATGAGTAATGAAGGGTATGTAAACATAAAGTGGCATAGTGTAAAGTGGCTAGTGATACATGTATTACATAAAGATGGCAAGATGCAGTGGATGATATACAGTACAGTATATACATATACATATGAGATGAGTAATGTAGGGTATGTAAACATTATATTAAGTGGCATTGTTTAAAGTGGCTAGTGATACATTTTTACATAATTTCCATCAATTCCCATTATTAAAGTGGCTGGAGTTGAGTCAGTATGTTGGCAGCGGCCACTAAATGTTAGTGGTGGCTGTTTAACAGTCTGATGGCCTTGAGATAGAAGCTGTTTTTCAGTCTCTCGGTCCCTGCTTTGATGCACCTGTACTGACCTCGCCTTCTGGATGATAGCGGGGTGAACAGGCAGTGGCTCGGGTGGTTGTTGTCCTTGATGGTCTTTATGGCCTTCCTGTGACATCGGGTGGTGTAGGTGTCCTGGAGGGCAGGTAGTTTGCCCCCGGTGATGCGTTGTGCAGACCTCACTACCCTCTGGAGAGCCTTCCGGTTGTGGGCGGAGCAGTTGCCGTACCAGGCGGTGATACAGCCGGACAGGATGCTCTCGATTGTGCATCTGTAGAAGTTTGTGAGTGCTTTTGGTGACAAGCCGAATTTCTTCAGCCTCCTGAGGTTGAAGAGGCGCTGCTGCGCCTTCTTCACAACGCTGTCTGTGTGGGTGGACCAATTCAGTTTGTCCGTGATGTGTACACCGAGGAACTTAAAACTTTCCACCTTCTCCACTACTGTCCCGTCGATGTGGATAGGGGGGTGCTCCCTCTGCTGTTTCCTGAAGTCCACAATCATCTCCTTTGTTTTGTTGACGTTGAGTGTGAGGTTATTTTCCTGACACCACACTCCGAGGGCCCTCACCTCCTCCCTGTAGGCCGTCTCGTCGTTGTTGGTAATCAAGCCTACCACTGTAGTGTCGTCCGCAAACTTGATGATTGAGTTGGAGGCGTGCATGGCCACGCAGTCGTGGGTGAACAGGGAGTACAGGAGAGGGCTCAGAACGCACCCTTGAGGGTATTGTTACATATTGTGTTCAATACAGGTTATAGAAAAGAGCAGATGCTCTGAACTATCTGTTCAGACCCCAGTCCTACCTGCAGGTTATGGGAAATTTACTAAAATACTACAATTTTTGTATTTCTCCAATAGGTTTCCTCAAGGAGAAAGCCTCCACTTCTATGTCAAAGATAATTAAACTAAAATACTACAGTAATTTTTGCAAGAACACTACAGTAAATGTTACAGTATATTACAGTCCGCACAAACACTATAGTAAATACTACGGTATACTACAAGCCGCAAAAACACTACATTAATTACTATAGTATATACCATAGTTTTCTTTCACTACAGTATTTATACTATAGATACCTGTAAATACTACAGTAAATACTACAGTAACGTCTGCAAAAACACTACAATGACTACTATAGTGTATAAATAATAGTATTAGTATTAGTATAGTATTACAGTATTATTTATTTATATGGGTTTTACAGAGTTGTCCCTCTATCCTCATTTACGATCTAGCCTAATGTTTCACAGGAAGTAGAAGTAGGTGGAAGTGTAGCTGTTATTGCCTACGCCTGTCCAATCCTGTCAGATCTGCGTCATAGCAGCATCATTTGAATCAATAAGAACAGTGATAACAACACATTGATCTGTACAGTATCACTACTAACTGTCCTGTTGTTTCTATCACTCTCTCCTTTCAGCCCTCCAGCTATCCTAGTCTTTTAAAGTAGCTCATTTGCTCTCGTGGCTTTAGAGTCGATATCCAAATTACACCGACAACACAGCAGCTATCAGAGAAAAGCCTACTGATCCTCCTGTCTATTTCTCTCTTTCTCTCCTTCGTCCTTCAATCTATTTTAGCCTCCAGCTTTCGTTCCGTACCTCCCTTTTCTAGTCTCACTCATCTTCTCACTATTACTCATTCACTATTATTACATCTTTCACTTTCTCTTTATGTTGTTGCCTACTTAATCATATGTGTGTGTGTGTGTGTGTGTGTGTGTGTGTGTGTGTGTGTGTGTGTGTGTGTGTGTGTGTGTGTGTGTGTGTGTGTGTGTGTGTGTGTGTGTGTGTGTGTGTGTGTGTGTGTGTGTGTGTGTGTGTGTGTGTGTTTGCTTGATATCAATACCACGTCTTTAAAGTCTCTCTCTCTCTCTCTCTCTCTCTCTCTATCTGCAGAGATGCGTTTGTTCTAGCCATGATCAACAGTGGGACCAGTTTCTTTGCAGGGTTTGTGGTGTTCTCAGTGCTGGGCTTCATGGCTGCAGAGCAGGGGGTCGACATCAGCAAGGTGGCCGAGAGTGGTAAGGACAGAGATCCCTAAAACACTACTACCCCTGTACCTCATCCAGGTGGCTGGTGGATGCCCAAATTTTTCCAGACACAAAAACATTTAACAGACACATTTTCTTCAGATTTGTTTTTAATTATGAAGATAAATCACAGAAAACACATGCACACTCAAATATACACTACCATTCAAAAGTTTGGGGTCACTTAGAAATATCCTTGTTTTTCAAGTTTGAGTTTCAGAAGAAAGTTCTTTGTTTCTGGCCATTTTGAGCCTGTACTTGAACCCACAAATGCTGACGCTCCAGATACTCAACTAGTCTAAAGAAGGCCAGTTGTATTGCTTCTTTAATCAGAACAACAGTTTTCAGCTGTGCTAACATAATTGCGAAAGGGTTTTCTAATGATCAATTGGCCTTTTAAAATGATACTTGGACAACGTGCCATTGGAACACAGGAGGGATGGTTGCTGATAATGGGCCTCTGTACGCCTATGTAGATATTCCATTAAAAATCTGCCGTTTCCAGCTACAATAGTCATTTACAACATTAACAATGTCTACACTGTATTTCTGATCAATTTAATGTTATTTTAATGGACTTAAAAATTTAAAAAAATCTTTTGAAAACAAGGACATTTCTAAGTGACCCCAAACTTTTGAACGGTAGTGTATATATATTTTTTACATGTTGGCTTTGAATTGAAAATAAAAAAACTGTTCCCAAATACTCTGTGACCACCCACCAATGTGACTTCTAAGAATAGACACTCTACCAGCCAATGGCTAAATCTAACTAGCATTTTGGCTGGTGTTAATTCCCCACCGTGATTCATCCCTATATCTTCATCCTCACTTTGACTTCATCGCACTCACCCTGACCCCTTCCTTATCCCTTTCAGCTTGTGCCCTGATAAAACATCTTCCCTTCCCGTCTATCTTCCCCATTTGGTGTTGTGAAAATGCTGACTAACTCTGCCTCTCTGTCTCTCTCCAGGTCCAGGCCTGGCGTTCATAGCATATCCCAAGGCTGTTACTCTGATGCCTATGGCTCCAGTCTGGGCAGCGCTCTTCTTCTTCATGCTGTTGGTACTGGGCCTGGATAGCCAGGTATTGGACAATGCACATACACAACACACACACACAACACACACACACACACACACACACACACACACACACACACACACACAGGGATTCTGACAGTTAATGTGTGCAGTTCTATGACACATACTGTGCGTTCACACACAGCCACTTACCTTGACACAGTGGGGACATTTGAACTTGTCGAGTTGTATATCAAAGTAGTCCATCTTTGTTAGTCCCAGGGCCTGCAGCCATTGTTCCACAAGCACAGAGGCAGTCAATGAGCCTCTGTCTGCCTCACAGAGAGCATCTGTCCACTCTCCTCTCTGTTCATACACTGCTCCTCTCTCTATCTCTCTCTCTCCATCTCTCCTCTCTGTTCATACACTACTCCTCTCTCTATCTCTCCATCTCCTCTCTGTTCATACACTGCTCCTCTCTCTATCTCTCTCTCTCCATCTCTCCTCTCTGTTCATACACTACTCCTCTCTCTATCTCTCTCTCTCCATCTCCTCTCTGTTCATACACTACTCCTCTCTCTATCTCTATCTCTCCATATCTCCTCTCTGTTCGTACACTGCTTCTCTCTCTATCTCTCTCTCTCCATCTCTCCTCTCTGTTCATACACTACTCCTCTCTCTCCATCGGTCTCTCTCTCCATCTCTCCTCTCTATCTCTCCCCCCATGACCATTCAAGGACGCAAACAGCGCTGCTATAGAAGTAACTGTTATTAGAGTATCAGAAAATGAAATATTATCCGATATATTCTAATCATGATTATGACATGACAGCATATCAAAGTATGGTAGCAGAATATCAGAGTAATCTCTCTTTCTCAGTTTGTTGGGGTGGAGGGCTTCGTCACGGGGGTCATGGACATGCTACCGCCCAAATCTATGGCGGGCTCGCTGCGTCGCGAGGTTGTCGTGGCGATATGCTGCATCACCTGCTTTTTCATCGACCTCTCCATGGTAACAGAGGTAAGAGGGTCAGGAGAGGGTCAGGAGAGGGGAAGGAGAGGGGAAGGGAGGGAATGGGGATGAAAAGGGGTCAGAAGGAACTTATTTAGTAGTTCATATTACATCACTCTTACAAGACAACATGAACTCATATTCTTTCTCTTTTCCTTTTCTGTCTTTTCACCCCACTGTTCTCTCTCCCCCTCCCCTCTGTCTCACTGTTCTCTCTCCCTTCCCCTCTCTCTCGCTCTCTCCCGCCTCCCCTCTGTCTCTCTCTGTTCTCTCTCTCCCTTCCCCTCTCTCTCGCTCTCTCCCCCCTCCCCTCTGTCTCTCTGTTCTCTCTCCCTTCCCCTCTCTCTCGCTCTCTCCCCCCTCCCCTCTGTCTCTCTCTGTTCTCTCTCTCCCCTCTCGATCTCTCTTTCCCCCTCCTCTCTCACTCTCTCTGTATGCTCTCTCTCTCTTCCCCCTCCTCTCTCTCTCTCTCTGTACTCTCTTTCCCTTCCTCCTTCTCTCGCTCTACTCTCTTTCCCTTCCGCTCTCTCTCGCTCTATCTCCCCCACTCCCTCTACTCTTTCTCCCCCCTCCTCACTCTCTCGCTCTCACTCCCTCTACTCTCTCTCCCCTCTCTTCTATCTCTCTTCCCCTCCTTTCTCTCTCTCTCCCCCCTCTTCTCTCTCTTCCCCCTCTTCTCTCTCTTGCTCTCTCTCCTCTCTCTATACGCTCTCTCTCTCTCCACCTATCTCTACTATCTCTCTACTACCTCTCTTTTTCACTCTCTCTCTTTCTCTCTCCCCTCTTCTCTCTCTCTCCCCTCCCCTCTCTCTCTCTCTCTCTCTGTCTCTCTCTACCCCCACATTCTCTCTCCCCCTCCTCTCCCTCCTCTCTCTGTCTCTCTCAGGGAGGGATGTATGTGTTCCAGCTGTTTGACTACTACTCTGCCAGTGGGATCACACTGCTCTGGCAGGCCTTCTGGGAGTGTGTGGTGGTGGCCTGGGTCTATGGTAAGGTGTGTGTGCGTGTGTGTGTGTGTTTGTTGTATGAGTGCCATCTCTGGGTTACTACTGGGATTGCATCGATTATTGGAGACATGGGAATTGTGGTTGGAGATATGGATGTGCTGTACATTTTTGTGTGATTTATGTGTGTGTGTGTGTGTGTGTGTGTGTGTGTGTGTGTGTGTGTGTGTGTGTGTGTGTGTGTGTGTGTGTGTGTGTGTGTGTGTGTGTGTGTGTGTGTGTGTGTGTGTGTGTGTGTGTGTGTGTGTGTGTGTGTGTCTTGGCTACCACACAAATCTTGTACAGAGAGACACAGTAGAGGAAATGAAATATGTGTCAGAGGCTCTAAAGCCAACTAAAGTCCAGTTTTAGGAATAGATTGTTAGTGAGATCTGGGAAGTCTAGCCTGTTTGTGTCTGCGTCAGTTATCTTCTCCATGTCTTGTCAGACATCATGCGGTGACACAGAACACACAGACTGTTTGGCAGGGAAGTGACATGCAGAAAACAATTTGGCACCTAATCAACTCTGAGACCTACTCACAACCATGTTATCTCTCCCTTCATGATTTACCACTTCTATCTCTCTTCCTTCCTTCTTTCTTCTTCTTCTTCCTCTCTCTCTCTCTCTCTCTCTCTCTCTCTCTCTCTCTCTCTCTCTCTCTCTCTCTCTCTCTCTCTCTCTCTCTCTCTCTCTCTCTCTCTCACTCTATTCACTCTATTACCGTGTCTCTCTTCCTTCTTTCTCTCTCTCTCTCTCTCTCTCTCTCTCTCTCTCTCTCTCTCTCTCTCTCTCTCTCTCTCTCTCTCCTTCTCTCTCTCTCTCTCTCTCTCTCTCTCTCTCTCTCTCTCTCTCTCTCTCTCTCCCTCTCTCTCTTCCTCTCTCCC